>NC_137818.1:8461572-8629072 GCF_963921795.1 Nannobrachium achirus | reverse complement strand
TATTTCCCATGAGGTCCTTCTCTTTAACTCATATAGCATTACATGACAGACAGATAAAAAAGTTATAAACAAAAACAACAATGCAAAATAAAAAGGTATGCCTATTTACAAAGAATGGTCAGGGGGAGGGTAAGGTTAGGCTAGGTTTATTGTTACCAGTTTCGAGTGGCCTGTAAGTGGTTTTTCAGAGCGGTTTCAAAGGAAGTTAGGGATTTACACTCCTTTAAGGCCTTTGGTAGGGCGTTCCAAATATTAGTGGTATGGTCGACCTTTTGTTTGATCCAAATCTGTGATGGACATGGTCTGTGGCACTGCCTCTGGTGTTGTAATTGTGGACATCCTTTATGTTTTGAAAGTATTTTGTCAGGTATGGTTATCTTAGCGGTGTAGCACGATGTCATCTACCCAGATATTACCAAATATTGTTGTGGGATAGTTTTTCAACCAGTGATGCAACCATGGGGGTAAAGTAGTTGTTAAACCACTTCTAGTTTGTCCGTTTTGATGTATATTTTGTGCCATATGGTTTTCAGTTTTGAACTGCAGCCTAGTTGGTTGTTAAGTAACTTCCACAGCTCACATGGTTTCAAAATAGTGGGAGATCTAAAGTTCTGAGGTCAAAAGTCAATTCAAGAAAGTTGTTTGGCATGAGAAGAGGTATATGTATATCAAAGTTCCATGGACGTAAATCAAACAGGGCATGAGTTATACCTTTTTGCATTCAATTGATCATGATGATGGCCAATGATCGTGGGCTTCGTGTCACTGAACCTTGACATAGCCCTCTACCATATTGCCCAGTACAATTCATAAAAAAAAAAAATACACCATATGGTGATTATTTGTATGGTGGAAAATACAAATAAAAGGTAGAAACATAATAGGGACTTCGCCTTTCAGGCTTGGCACCTAATAATAGTGTCAGGGAGTGGAGATATTGTGCTAGACAGTTAGAGATTGATTCATTGTTGTTCTACTTCCTACAGTGTGAATCATGGAGGACAACACTGGATTAAACATCAACTCCTTACAAGATGTGAGTATCATTCTGTCTGTCTAATATATCTGTCTAATATGTATGTCTGTCTGTCTGTCTGTCTGTCTGTCTGTCTGTCTGTCTGTCTGTCTGTCTGTCTGTCTGTCTGTCTGTCTGTCTGTCCGGGGTCCACCAGGGCTCTATCCTTGGCCACCCTCAACACCAAATCTGTTAGTCGAGCCTGGATGAAATAAATGCATGGACGGACATTTCAAGTTCAGAGTGGGATATGATGGTCCGGAGTTTTGCAATATTTCTGAGGTGAAAGAAACAAGTGTGAGTGAGTGATTTAACATGATTGTCCAGGTACATGGACTGGTCAAAAACCATGCCCACATTCCTCAAGTGGGGGCGTACATTGCCTTTGAGGGCCCCCAGGTTTGTGGCTACTCTGGTGGCATTTTTCTCATACGCTACAATTCTTTTTTGGGTTATCAGGCTCGAAGGAGCAGTATAATTGGATATCATCCGCATAGCAGTGATAATGAATACTGGGGAATTTGTTTATGAGGAGACCTAGGGGAAGCAGGTAAATGGCAAACAGAAGAGGCCCAAGTACGGACCCCTGAGGACACCTTAGGGGTCCTTAGAGGTCAGAGTCAGTACAACTATTGTTCCAGTTAAGTTAGGTTACAGTTGTCGTTCGAGTTGATTCTCGTTCAATATCTTGGCCCTGACCCTTATTGATGCTAACAGAGAAAGCCAAGAGGATAGGGAACTGTCTAATGAAGGTCATTATGTCATTATATTATAGGAAGATTGTTTTACCCCTGTTTGTGCCTACTGCAATCTCACACTTAATAACTTTGTCCATCATTTGCGTTACCACCATTCTGGTGCCATTCTTGAGAGTGCGGGACTCGGGACCTGCTTGCAGGTTTCTAATCAGCATGACTGGTGTGCCTCCTTTAAACTTGAGGTTATGATCAGGGATTCCAGAGGGTGTATGTGCATGTCAGTGTGACGTAAATCGCATAATGTGGCCATATATAGAGATCTGTGTATGTATCAGTCCTTGTCCCTTTTATGGGCATGTTGGTTGGATCAGCGGTTCTACTAAAATGGGTCATCATCAGTAGCTCTTGAAACAGGCCTCCAGATTCCAAAGGCCTCCCCTTTGTGTGTGTGTGTGTGTGTGTGTGTGTGTGTGTGTGTGTGTGTGTGTGTGTGTGTGTGTGTGTGTGTGTGTGTGTGCGCGTATGTATGTATGCGCGCGCGTGTGTGTGTTCACGCATGTGTGCATGTGTGCGCAAGTGTGTGTGTGTCACTCTGAATAATGTTTTTTATGTTTACTGTGTTGTTTTCTCATCAGATTTCCATCGTCTCACACTGGACACAAACACAGCAGACAGAACACTCTCTCTGTCTGAGAACAACAGAGACGTGACATGGGTGGGGGGAGGGGTTCCGTATCCTGAGCACCCTGACAGGTTCAATGAAAGGCCTCAGGTTCTGTGTACAGAGGGTCTGACTGGACGCCGTTACTGGGAGGTGGAGTGGAGTGGACTGGTTAAGATAGCAGTCACTTACAAAGGAATCAACAGGAAAGGAGACGATGATGACTCTCTGCTTGGAGGCAATGAATGCTCCTGGTGTCTGCACTGTAGTGGTCGTCTCCATGGGGACAGCTACATTGTCAGTCACGATGAAAGGAACATTGTCCTTCCTTTCCGTCCCTCTGACTACAACAGAGTAGCAGTGGATGACAGGGTTGAGGATGTCTACAGAGCAGCAGTGTATCTGGACTATTCTGCTGGGACTCTGTCCTTCTACACAGTGTCCTCTGAGACACTGACACACCTGTACACCTTCCCAAACAACTTCACTGAACCACTCTACCCTGGGTTCAATGTTGATGATGGCGGCTCTGTGTCTCTGTGTGAGAAGTAAGTAGAATGGAGGAACACACACACACTACAACTATAACGAACATTGACTACCTTTTTTCACAGATGAAAACTACATAAAAACTAATCTATGATGACTAAGACTAAATACACTGACAATTTCATCAACAATTAAATACTAGACAGAAATTGTTAGAAAGGAACTAGTGGAGAAGAGATCCAGATATAAGTAATTTCATGTTAAGTTGGGCTCAGAAAATCTACAAGCTACAGATCTACAAGTTGCGCTGTGGCACGTTGTGAGCTTGTAGATCGGCTATTTTTACCATGGAACCAAGTACAATCAGGCATTACGACGCCATCAAGGCCTGCCAAAATGCATTTTAGTCAACTAAATCAACTGTAAATGTAGTAATTTCTTATGGTATTTAGTCGTTGTGTGATTAATTGTTTATTTATTTCTTCATAAACAGGATGTCTGTTGGAGCATCTTTCCTTCAGACAGGGGTAGACATTCTGGAACCTGAAGACTCACCAGAGAGACCAGAACCAGAAGAAGAGAGACCAGAACCTGAAGACACACCAGAGAGACCAGAACCAGAACCAGAAGACACACCAGAGAGACCAGAACCAGAACCAGAAGACACACCAGAGAGACCAGAACCAGAACCAGAAGACACACCAGAGAGACCAGAACCAGAAGACACACCAGAGAGACCAGAACCAGAAGACACACCAGAGAGACCAGAACCTGAATACACACCAGAGAGACCAGAACCAGAACCAGAAGACACACCAGAGAGACCAGAACCAGAACCAGAAGACACACCAGAGAGACCAGAACCAGAAGACACACCAGAGAGACCAGAACCAGATAGACCAGAACCAGAAGACACACCAGAGAGACCAGAACCAGAACCAGAAGACACACCAGAGAGACCAGAACCAGAAGACACACCAGAGAGACCAGAACCAGAAGACACACCAGAGAGACCAGAACCAGATAGACCAGAACCAGAAGACACACCAGAGAGACCAGAACCAGAGTACAGACCAGAAGAACCAGAACCAGAAGACAGACTACAGGTGACAGAGAAACATGATGCAACAAACTTAACAAGGTAATGGTTACCCCCCCACACACACACACACACACACACACACACACACACACACACACACACACACACACACACACACACACAAGTCCTGCCATTGGCAAGACAGTAGATTTTCAGGGGATTTGCAGAACATTGAGATTGTAGATCAGCTATATTTGTATGATCTTTTCTGATTTCAAAGTTTAAATCTAGTAATGAAGGTGGATTCTGCTTTTCACTCATTTCTGTTAGTTTTGAAAATGTGTCAATTTGTTTATCATTATGTCACTCAACCTCAACATTAAAATCTGCTATTAATTGATTGGTGTGTGTGTGTGTGTGTGTGTGTGTGTGTGTGTGTGTGTGTGTGTGTGTGTGCGTGTGCGTGCATGCGTGCGTGCTTGCATGCTTGTGTGTGTGTTTCTAGATTCTCCTCTGGCGATGTCCATCATTCCAACATGGACATTGTGAGTAGAACCATCTCCTCTACAGAACAATCACACTGAACACCAGTTGAACTTCTACAGAACAATCACACTGAACATCAGTAGAACCTCTACAGAACAATCACGCTGAACATCAGGAAAGTCTCTGATTGTTTCCTGTCTGCTTTGTGTCTTTCAGATCTATTTTGAACCCAGCGTGCAAACAGTACAGTCAACCAATCAATACAGGTCAGTCGTCCTAAACACAGTACAGTCAACTCTCTGAGTGTCGTCAGTCAACCTGTGTCGAGACCCCAGGGAGGTCCTCAAATGATTTTGAGGGTCCCCAGATGACAGTTGAACAATTTAAGGACTTAAGACCTTTAGTCGGGGGCGTTAGGGATATTCCGCGCTAATCAGTCTAAAAGTGCCAAATTTTGCACAGATGTAGCTCAGGGCATGCTCTAATGATTTCGCTACGGCGCCCGAGTCGGCGACCTTCGGTGTCGCCACAGCGGCCAAATCAAGTTGGGCTCCCATCGACTTTCTATACAGGAGGAAAATACCCAGAAAAACCTTTTTTTTCTGGGTATTTAAGTAGGATCTGAGGGGTCTACCTAGGGGTTTGTCATGATGCTGAATCCATTGCATGCATTTGTTTTGCACAAAAAACATTCCTTTGGCTATAAATGGCCTCAGAAAACGATGCATGTATGGGTGAGCATTCATGTTAGTCGGAGGCCTTAAGGTTTTTTTTACTCGTGCTAATCAGTCTAAAAGCGCCAAATTTAGCTCAGATGTAGCCCAGGGCATGCTCTAATGATTTAGCTAGGGCGCCCAAGTCGGCGACCTTCGGGGTCGCCACAGCTCCAGAAAACACCTACAAAACTCTGAAAAGTGACTCATCACTTTTCATCACTAAACCATCATTTTCTGGGGCCATTTATAGCCCAAGGAATGTTTTTTGTGCAAAACCCCTCACATCCTACTTAAATACCCAGAAAAAAAGGGTTTTCCTGGGTATTTTCCTCCTGTATTGAAAGTCGATGGGAGCCCAACTTGATTTGGCCGCTGTGGCGAACCCCGAATGTCGCAGACTCGGGTGCCCTAGCTAAATCATTAGAGCATACCCTGGGCTACATCTGTGCAAAATGTGGCACTTTTAGACTAATTAGCACAAAATTACCATGTCATCTCCCTAACGCCCCCGACTACTTTTAAATACCTCAAGAAAGAAAATAAAAAAGTAATCAAATATACTGTAAAAACTGTTCAAACATTAGCCAAATTGTAAAATAATATAAGAAAGAGGCAAACATTTTGAAAATGGACGATCTACAAGCTCACAAGTTGTCACAACGCTCAGAAACATTTCATTGGGGACCAATAGAATTTTAGGTTAAGGGCTGTAGGCAGTCACACAGCATTGCTTCATCTGTTTCTCAAATCAATTGAACTGAATACTTACGCTTTTAAATGCCTCTTCATTGACCTCATATCACTTTATTAAAGAATTAAAGAATTATCATTGTGCCCCTAAAATTATGTGCTCCTAGATTTTTCTACTTTTTTTTAGAGAAAGGGTGCAATATCGCAATATATCACAATATATATCGTATCGCAATATATCGTGATACTATTGCATCGCGACCCAAGTATCGTGATACGTATCGCATTGTGAGATTCTTGACAATACCCATCCCTAATACATAGTACATGGTAGTCTATGACATACATAGTATAGTACTAATATAGACTGAAGTAATAAAAGTGGGTCATGTTTGCATGTTTGGAATTGTAATAGCTGAAAACAACCTGTAGGCCGCATTAGGTGAAGGTGGGGGCCGCATGTGGCCCCCAGGCTTCCAGTCATGGATGGTCTAGGACAGGGTTCCCCAATAGGCAGCCCGTGGGCCATTTGCGGCCTTCGGGGGGCTACTGTCTGGCCCCCACCAACCCCAGTAATAATGGTAGTGTAAGAGCAGCAACAACACTAGTACAGTATATCACCATTGTCGGGTGGAAAACCTGTATCTCAAAATGTGTACGTTCTTTCACAAAGTAAAGCTCTGCTTGATCAAACAAGGCCATCACACAAAAGTAGTGAAAACAGCCGATCTACAAGCACGACGTTGTGTGCTTGTAGATCTGCTGTTTTCACTCGTTTAAAGTTTTTTTAAATGATAAATACAAAACGAACGGTTTTGGACATACAAGATTTTCACCCGACAACGACGATATCTGAACTGTCACTGGAGTAGCGGGAACGCCACCGTCGCCCCCTGCAATGTTGTGGCCCTCGGATTTGTACCCTAGACATAATTTGGCCCTTGGGGAAAACTAATTGGGGAACCCTGGTCTATGACAATACTCCTATGAGGGAGAAGGAGGGGAAGTCCGTATATTGTTCTTTTTAGTTTAACTTTTTTTTTAACATGGGTTAATAAAGACATTCACACACACACACACACACACACACACACACACACACAGACACACAGACACACTAACCACAACCCACATGGGTTAATAACGTTGTCATTTACTATAAATACATGTTTCTACGGGGAGCTAAGAACAGTGTATGGACTTCACTTCTCTCTCCAGTGTATGGAATGCCACCCTATTAAATGAGTACTATAAATAAAAAGCAACATCACTATGATGTGAAATTGATGACATCAGCTTCATGTAAATCTCACCAGTGTTTAGTGACTTTCACTTCTGGTTGGAAGGGATATGTTTAGACATGCTATAAACTCTATATGGGATGGCTGACCACATGTCCCCATGTTTAGTCCATTGGTCAAACTGGTCCAGAGGACACGGACACGCAGACGCACACATTTAATCATTAATGTACAACAGTCAGCAAATATGCAAACACACACACACACACACACACACACACACACACACACACACACACACACACACACACACACCCACACACGCACACGCACACACGCACACTTGTGCACACACATTAGTATTTCAATAAAACATGTTGTTTTGTGTCATAGGTCCAATTTCACCAGCGTGGGGCTGTTTCAGTGCAGAGCGACAGGGTTGGTGTTTCGAACTACAGGGGGAGGAGAAGTCGTCTACAGGACTGTTCAGTGGGAGGAAAGATGTCTCCAGTCAACAGGAAGGACTCCTGCAGGTTCTCTGTTTGACATCCAGTGTCCTCAGAAGTGTGTCTGCCAGCTAGGCCTACCACACTGTGACATCACACCTGGTGAGTCAGTCAATGTGTCCTCGAGCAAGACGTGTAAATGCACATGTGAATGTGTGAATGTTTCTTCTTTAAAAAAGTAAAACAACTCAATTTAGGAGACACTACATGTTAACATTCAATGTGGAGTTTTATAGTTGATATTTGAGCAGTGTCATGGGTTTGTGTTACTGTTGGATTACGTTTGTTTAGGCATGTTGATAGAAACTTGTGTATCTTGGGTTAGGTTAAGGGCTAATCCTGCTTTAATGTTTCAAAACCTTAGGTGATCTGTCTGTGGCCCACATCACAGATGAGGGGGTGGAACTCTTAGAACCACTGAGAGTGACCCAGACTCATGTGATTGTAAATGTGACCCACCTGTCTCTCTACGGGATCGTGGAGAAGTTTTGGGACTTCTTTATACCACAACCAAAACGTGGTCTGGTTCTGCTGTTCCTTCGACCACCGGGACCTGAGAGACGGATAGTAAATGTATTCCTGCTGCCGGAAGGTGTGGCTCCAAAAGAGGTACAGTGTTGTTTGTTGAATAGCTTGCATCTCTGTGACATTGGATACATTTAGACTTAATAATGCATTATTAAACATTATAGATTTTGTCAAAAGTCAACAAGAGGTTAGTGTGTAGGTGTGAGCACTTTTGACAACCCATACAAGTTTATAGAAAAAAACATTATGATCGAACCCTCGTCAAAATGTGTTGTTGACATAGGTGGCAGCACAGCATGAAGGGGATAAACACATGAGTACAACTTCTGGATGTCGTCTTACCGACAAGAAGCGCTACCGTCTGCAATCATCTACAAATAAAGTATCCCCCAAGGTATCACACATTATTACTACAACCTCACAAGTCAGGTAAGGAATTTCATGCAGACCATGGCTACCGTTGCCCCTCGTTTTGGCCTCATGCCCTTCAAAAAATGATATAAAATGATCTACTCAAAGGCCACAGTGACCTTTGATGCCTGTCCAGCTGATTTAACCCTTTTCTCCTTGGCTTCTTTTCTGTCAACTCGTTTTGTATACGCCAGTGTCTTGTTGACATTCTGAATTCTGAAATAATTACTTGCGTCAGCAGAACGTGCAAGTACTGCGTTTGGTGATTTTGTATGTGTGTCCGCGTGTTTTACGCCCGTATTCAATCAGGGACCAGCATTCTTGGTGAAGTCACCATCAACAGCCAATGAGGGAGCAGCACTCTTGGTGACGTCACCATCAACAAGTGCGACGGTCTGCGACCTGATATAAATAACAAGGCATACGTTGGCACCTCGGCAGAGTGGCAACTTGCCCACCCACATTAGAGCTGGGATACCTGACTGAAAACCTGCAGGGCCCGTCGGTACCCGAGGGTTCGGGCTCGGGGCGGACATATTTTCATAATTAATTGTCGGATGTCGATTTAGGTCGGACATATGTTTGATATAGCCTACACTAAGGTAAACTCTAAAGTATACATGTTGTTGTGATGAAGGGAGCTCGCAGCTAGACCTACTTCGTCGTCACGGCGTGTTCCGTGCCAAAAGTGTGCTGATCTATGAGCTCTCAACGACCGCCATGTTTCAGGACTAAAGGCCTGTCCATACTTTGACCGAAACCGCCGTTTTCGGTCAAAAGGTCCTTTTCAACTATAAAATGTAATTCCTCGAAAGTTCTGGAATGCTTTTTCTCCGAACAATAGTTCTGAAATTTGCACAACGAGATGTTGTCACTCGCAGAAATCAGGTTCGGTGAAACGGCAAACGTGATTGGTCGGTTGGATCACGTGTGTCTCTGACACCCTACACATTTGAAAGCCTGGTGACGCGAGGCTACTGTACATTGCTTTTGTTTTTGCTTTGCGACCCGCGAAAACTACTGTGTGTCGGTGCATGCTCAATGAGCGGCGCGACTGGCAGACATTCTGATTATTTCAAAATGTTTCTCGTCGTCCATGCCCCTCATCCTCTGAACGAGAGTCTGATAATCCCGGGGCATTGTCGTATTTGACGGGCGGACATACCACCGACGGCTAGATGTGCTCGCCTCCTCCTCAGCTGCACAAAGCAGGGCAAAATCCTCCTCCTCCTCCTCTGCCTCCTCTAACATTTCCTCCTCGTCTTCCCCCTCCTCCACAATACGTGCCACCGCTTCCAACTTCCAACGTGCCAACACTCCGAACAGGAGCGAAGTATGAACATCCAACGCTTTTTTTTTTCGGAAAAGATAAAAAATAAAAAAGTTTATTTTTCAACCGAAAAGTTCGGTTCTGTCGAAGTATGGAGAGGCCTTAAACGCCTCGCATCCACAACGCTTTGTGAGCTGCGCAACGCGTTGTGAGCTTGCAGATCGGCTATTTCAGACGGAGAAACTTGCAGAATGAGTCACAAGGCCAAACTGACGGGCAACGACAGCCATGGCCTTGGTGGCCTCCCTGAAATTCCTGTCCTGACTACTACAACTATTACTAATACTACCAATACTTCTATGTAATAATATTAATAATAATAGTAATTACAGTTGTATTTGTTTCCAGGATTTTGAATATTATCTCAACTATGGAAAATATTTCCATCCAGCATTTGAGGTGACGATCGATCTCAATGCAACTGTCATTCCATTGACATTACTGGGACCTGACGGATCTCCAGTCTGGGAGAATGAGCTTGACCTGAAAGGTAAAGGCTTACCTGATATATTTGAATAGCTCTTACCTGATATATTTGAATAGCTCTTTCATATATAAACATAATGTCTTCCCCATTATATGTATCCAGGCATTTGGATAGACTGCAATATTTGTGTAGCCTTAACAGACTTAGCTGTTTATAAGCCTATAGTGCAGCCATTGAGTTGGTAAGTCTGCTGTTGTCACCTGCCAGTGAGGAGCCCCCACCGGGATGACATACTGTTGTATCCTACTGACTCACCTGCCAGTGAGGAGCCCCCACCGGGAGGACATAGTCACAGTGCCTCCATCCTACTGTCTTATTCAACATTCCCCACCGACAGGCTCCACTCCCTAGCTCCACCCCCTGGATCATCACCTAGATCTCCATATATGGAGCTGACCTCTACATCTGATTCCCATATGAAGCCATGTCAGGGCAACCACTCAAATAGAATCAATACGTTTTATGCCCATCAATATTGATTAAACAATTATTTAACTGCAGAGTGCTATGGTATTGTATTGTTTATTCATTATATATAGTATATATTATTTCTGTGCAATTGTATTTCTGTTCATTCAGAACAGAAATTTGACAATCATGGTCATCAGTGTTTTTGTAACAGTGGGACTGAGTTACTAGGGCCCAAGGTGGAGGGGCCTTAACTATTTTATACTTTAGCTATTGAGAAATAGCAGATATACACGCTCACAGTGCGACACCGAGTGCCGAGCTGCGAGCGTGTAGATCTGCTATTTTTGAAAAGTCGTGAAAATGTGTGCGAATCTTTGAATAGGCTATATGTATTTTTTACATATACTGTATGTATTTTTTACATTTGTAACTCAAATTTTGCTTCTGGGGGGTCCTCGGAATGAAATATTTTGAGATGGGGATTTGAAATATTCAAAGACTTGCACAAATGTTCACAAATTTAAAAAAAATAGCAGATCTACATGCTCGCAGCGTGGCACTCTGTGCCGCGCTGTAAGCTTGTATATCTGCTGTTTTTCAATAGTTAAAGCACAAAATAATGCGTAATAATTAGTTCCCAGTCTAAATGGGTTAAACCCCCTCCCCCTATGAATAACTTCTCCTTGTCCCTTTTATGCCAATATATGGAGATCCCTGTCCCGATGTCATCAATATTAAGGCCATGGCTACACGGAGCTGGATATTTGTGAATCTAGACATTTTTTGGTGCTGTTGGGGCTTGCAGCCACACGAAGCTGGATATTTTGGCAGTGAATCTGGATATTTTTCAATCCGGATAAATAAGTGGAGACTTTGAAAAATATCTGGATATCTGGATCCGTGTAGACATGGAACCCGGATATCTCTGAAGACTTTACTGTGTGTGTGCTTGTCCCCCTAGTGGAGGTCTGGGGAATCAGATTATTTTAGACCTAGATATCTTTGTCGTGTGGACATAGATATTTTTCTATGTGGATATCTGTAAAACCAGGATATATGAAAAATCCAGCTCCGTGTAGCCATGGCCTAAGCCCATATTTGGCAATGCCCATATCGGCCAAGACAGAATTCATTTGCAAATCAAGACTGCTGACTATCATCACCTGGATCTCCATATAAGATCACGACACGATACTGACCTCGTCAAACCCTGGATATCCATACATGGGATTGGAGACGACTGGATCATCAACTAGATCTCCATATATGGAGCTGGTCAATACCTCTACATCTGACCTCACAGACTCCATATATGGATATTGCTGACCTGTTCTGTCATCACAGTGATGACTCGACCAGCTCAGCAGAAGGGTACACTTGTCAAAGCACCCTTTTGCCCGCCTCCATGTCCATGTGTAACGCCCGGGATTCGAACCCGGGTCTCCCTTGAGAAAGTCCAACATCTTAACCATCAGACTAAAGACATGTCCTTATGGACAGACGGAGATACTAGACTCTTGGGGCCATCAGGCTGAGGCAGTGAGTCACCCTGCTACACACGCACCCATGTGCGGGCGAGATCGAATATAATTAGCTCATATTCCTGTATTTGTTAGGGCGAGATCGAATATAATTAGCTCATATTCTTGTATTATTTATATAATAATTTCAACACTTATTTTTTTTTTTGCAGATCGACCTGAAGGCAGGGCATGTGTCTCAGGTGAGTGCCGTTGAGCATTAACTCATCTGACACCGATCCCGCAAATACTCGCGAAATATTAAAAGGTACCTAGAGTGCCGATACATAAAGCTGGCAATGGCTACGTACTTTCCGTTGGAAAGTGCTGGCACGGGTGGACTCGCCGATTCATCATCATCGCGCATCCACGTGCACACAATAGTGCATCCATAACATGGAAGCCAACGGCCATTCTCATCTTTAATGTCCATTTTCTCCAAAAAACACTTTTGATGCCAAGGATGGCATTGGATTCTCGCTAAAATAGCAAAAGTATAAAGGGATCCATCTTCCACTCCTGTTTACATCTGCACCAGAACTACTTCCTGGTCAATCGTAAAGGTCGTCAAGTAGGAATTGTTTGCGCAATGTACTTCCGGCCTTCAAAATAAGAGACTGGCCGCGGACGGAGCAGGCAGCCGGCATGCTGGACATTTAACCCTTTCATGTCTGGAGCACTAAATGGGTTTTAGTATCAAATCTACGTACATTTTAGCAAAGTGGTTGGAAGGATGTGTTCTTTAAAAAATAAACTAATAAAAATAATAATAAGGTATCTATATTTTACTATATTAGTCATTAGTATAGAGGGTATGCGCGTGACATCATCATCATACCCAGAAGTTATGCGGGAACACCTACTGAGTGGCAAAAACCTACTTTCTGGCCTTGACAGCCCATACTTCCAAACAGAAAAGTCTGATTGCATTAAACGACTTTAAACAATGTTAAACTCACTTTTACCACTCACTTTGTCACTCAATTTGCCATTCACTTTATGCATGTGCATAGCCTCTATTGAGGTAGACATTAAATGATATCATTAGTATTGAGGTAGACATTAAATTAGGTCATTAGTATTGAGGTGTTTTTCTTTTGTTTGTTTTTTTGTATTGCCTCAGCTCTCCAATGCTTGACCCAGTGTGCAGCTATGTTTGTATGCAGCATGGAGTGTGTGTGTAGGTATGTCTGTAGAGATAAAAAGATGAATACAAAATCGAGAATATCATAACATTAGATAAACATAATAAAACAGCTAGACTGGAATTCTCCTTTAATGTTTGGGGTAGATAAATGTCCGCCTGAGCATTTAATGTCATACTAGTAAAGTCATCTTACAGTAAACTTACAGATGTAATGTCATCTTACAGTCAACCTACAGATCCTGTAACTACTGACATTACTATGAGAGTGGATAATTACTGTCAGGCAGGCCCGTCGTACAGATCTTTGGGAGGGGGGTCAAGATCAAAGTCCTGGGCCCTCCCTCCACGTGGGTTTTTCATCCGAAAAAGACGTTTTTTTCACAGGAAATTATTCATTTTTAGCATAGGAGTACAACTTACATCTTGACGTAATCACCATGACAACGGGCCTGCTTTGCCGCAGTGTCGTGATGTTCTTAAAGACACACTCACCATATATATGTATATAGCACACTAACATATATAATGATAATAATAATAATTTGAACACTGTTTTGTCTTGCAGCACAATCTACAGGAGCAGCTGCATCCGAACCAGGTTAGTTTAAAGCTTGTAGATCTGCTACTTTTGATGCTTTTGTAGATTTGATACTTTGATGCTTTTGTAGATTTGAAACTTTTTATGCTTTTGTGTGACCCCCAGGGCTGCTTATTGGTGGGATATTTGAATGCACCAGTTGGAATGTCTCTTCCTCCGTAATATTTAAATCTGCCCCAGTAACAATTTTACATTTTACTGGTATCTCTCCAATAAGGATCTGCACAGGCCACTTGTCATTATCTCTGTTTGTATTAGTGACTGCACCTAGGAAGTAAGGGGTCTGTGAAACAGTCTCTGTCTCTGTTACTTCTCTGACTGCCTTTGTATGACATTTTATTTCCCAGTGACCCACCTTTTTGCATTTGTTGCATGTTGATTTTAGAGCTGGGCACCTTTCTTGGTTCCATTTTTCCACATCTGGCACATTTTGGCATTTTCGGCCCTCCTTGCTCTCCACTCTGATTTAAAATTTTCCACTGTGGCTTTCCTCTGCATGAGGATTTACCGCGTCCACGGGCGATTTCCTGCACCGCTGTGCACGCCTCTGCCTGCTGCTGGTGTACTTGTGCACTCACCTCCTCGGACTGGCCAGTGGCCACAGTCTGTATAGTTTGGGTCAGCGTCAAACCAGCCTCCAACTGCAGTTTGCGCGCCAGGTCTTTGTCCTGAATTCCCACAACTGTCCGGTCACGTACAGTATGTTCTCATCTCTTGCTGCCCCAAAGTCACAGTGTTCCGATAAATCATACAGAGCTCTAATAAACATTTCCACCTTCTCACCGGGCCGTTGTCCTCTCTGATAGAAACAGGCCAAAGCTCAATAAGGAGGACAGCGAGGTTCAGGTCAGTTCCCTGATCTGCGCAATGGGCCCAGACACGTTATCTGAGAACGACGGGTACTTTTATCCCTTTATCCCAAACGGAATGTAATTCACAAGCGCACCTGTTGGGAGTGTGTCGCTGTTACTACATGTCATCTTTTCGACACCCGACTCTAACCCTCCCCCTAACCCTAACCTCCGTGGAGTGAGTTGCTAACCCTCCGGTCGAAATGATGGTCGTTCGAAAGAGTGCGATTTCCCCGTTTCAAATCACCCCATTCATTCGGGCGGTCGAACACAAAGCTGTCTGGGGTATTAAACTATTTTCTCGAAGTGAAGCGTCCGTCCAGTGCTTCTGACACCATGTGATGTGAATGGCAATGTCCACACAAAAGGTATGATCCAATAGAGTAGGTTTACTTGTAGTTTCAGGCAGGGTAGCAATAACAACAACAGAGTGTACAGAGTGGCACGTAATCACCATGACAACGGACCTGCTTTGCGGTAGTGCCGTGAAGTTCTTAAAGACACACTCACCATATACTGTATAAATAGCACACTAACATATATAGCATATATGACAATAATAATAATAATAACAATAATAATAATTTGAACACTGTTTTGTCTTGCAGCACAATCTACAGGAGCAGCTGCATCCGAACCAGGTGAGTTTAAAGCTTGTAGATCTGCTACTTTTGATGCTTTTGTAGATCTGATGCTTTTGATGCTTTTGCAGATCTGATGCTTTTGTAGATCTGATGCTTTTGATGCTTTTGTAGATCTGATGCTTTTGTAGATTTGATACTTTTGATGCTTTTGTGTGAGGCTGTGATCAAGTATTTATGAAACACACACACACACACACACACACACACACACACACACACACACACACACACACACACACACACACACTAATTATATTTAATAGGCTCCTATATTGTCTATATCAAATTCCCCCAAACTGAGACAGGCCTCTACACAACACACATACTAACACTAATATTTTCAGTAGGTATGCAAGGGCTTTCCATTTTAAAACATAGAATGTTTAAAGACGTTTCACTCACAGAGTTTGAGCAACAACTCAGTGTTCATTCCTTTTAGCTTCAGAGAAACACTTTGTCGACAAACACCGGCGTGACCTGATTAAGAATGTGGTCGAGGTGGATTTCATCCTGGATCTACTCCTTGAGGAGGACATCATCACCCACCAGAGCTACCTTAAAGTGAGGTCTAAGACCACCCGTCAGGAGATGATGAGGGAAGTCTATGAGCTCCTGAACTCCATCAGAGCTAAAGACATTTTCTACAAAGGTCTTGAGGAAGAGGAGAATGCACTTCTCAATGAGCTGTAAGTCATTTGAATTTAATTCATATTTATGTAAACATTCAGTCATTTAACTACAGCAGGTGATTCATGTACAGTATGACATTCCATCTCCTTGTATTGTTACTGTTGCAGCCTGGCTGCCACAGAAAACAAACCTCGGATGAGTCAAATGTTTCTGAAGCCATTTAAAATCAATATTGAAGTCCTACGCAGTTTAAGAATATATTATTACCGATTCCCACCTCAGTGCATTTTCCAACCATTTGGTGACTTCCTTCTTGTTGTTTGGAAGCAAGTTTTTAGTGAGTCTCTGATTTCCATGATGTAATTGACTCCAAATGTAGATCAAATACTAGCAGTTTAGCTCAGCTGATGGACAGGAAGTCAGATGAGCCTTACAGAATGCTTTTATCTCTCTCAATAGGAAAGAAAAGATGCCGTGATGGAGCAGGAGTTCTTCTACCAGTGCTATTGTTCCTCAACATTCATGCTGAATGGAGGATCCATGGACAGACCCAAGCCCCCAGAACCTAGGGGGAGGGCTGAAGTGTCATGGACATGGTGGCCGTTTTGAGGTACCGCGGTTGGGGCCAGAAACATGAACACGCATCTAGGTTTCTTTGTACTGACTGCGTGTTCATAGCGGAAGTGCTCGTTCATGAATTGGAGCCCCAGCGCATCCATGAACAAACTCGATGACGCAAAACGCGTCACTTAGGCCCCACTACGCCACGTTTCAGAGGCGTTTCAAACACGGAAGTACGCTTCATGCACTGGGTGAGCAGCTCAATGCAAGTGGACGGGCGGGGATATCTGGTGCCCTCTCTATACTTATTATAACTCTATGGACAGACCAGATGAAGTCTAACAACATTAATATGAAGAAACGTACTAGATCCATAAGACCTCACAGGTTGATCCTCTACCAATATGACTAGATTTATAAGACCTCAGAGGTTGATCCTCTACCAATATGACTAGCGGTCATTATCACCTCAAGGCAATAGCCACATTATCACATGAAGAAGGCTTTTTTAACTGTTCTTGCTCCCCCCCAGATACTTCCTTGGATGGTTTATTTAGTATTTCCTTGGTGGAGCGCCAGACCTACTGTCAGCTCCCAGTACTTACCGCATGACATGCCACACCCAAGCCTTGGGGCGGTGCCCGGGATTGAACCCATGACCTTGTGGTCCAAAGGCGAGAGCTCTACCGACTGAGCTACCCAGCTATATAAAACATATTATAGCCTATGTACTGTATATATTGTAATATGACAGGAATAGCACTGTAGGAAACGCCTGTACTTTGTGTATCCTGTTCTGTTTTCTAACAACACGTGTGAAGACGGTAACTATTGACAAGCAGAAGTAAACATACCTCATACTGTACATTATATCTTTGATGTTGATAGTTTTGCTCAAAAGACTGAGGAACAGTCATGTGACCAGTTGTATGTTTGATTATGTAAATATTACAGTGTCTCTGATGTTCATACATTCATGTATAATAACCTCGTTAATAATACATAATGTACATATCGACGGGAACGACCTTTAACTTTTTGGACAGGATTTGTGGAAAAAGGTAAGAATCAACTATCTTGGCCACTGTTCGTGGTGCCTGATGTGGAACGCCATCTCGTTCCACAGCGGTACAGTGGAGCTCTGATTGGAGCTAATTTGATGTGTGATATTTCACACAACACACTGGGAACACTGTATATTTGACCTGTTTTTATGTGTGATCATGTAATTATCACAGTACCAGCCGTGTGCCTTTTGTAAAGGCTATAAAGCTTCATATTTGATGCATTCAATTGACTCTCCTCTGGTTTCTGAATGCTCTCATGATGTTGGTGGTTGACTGTAGGCTCCATCAGCCACAACAACCTCCATTAAAAAGTCCTTTTAAATGTGACTGTATTAAACGATGATAAACTCATCAATATTACAGATGTACAGACAGCTTGGGTTCTCCTCTTTATCTCTGTCAACACTTTGTTTCATATAAACGTTATGATCAACTTTATAGTGTTGGAGTAAATCACTGTAAATCACTCAATGTCCTGTTTACCACTGGTTTATATGGTTATTTAAAACAATGCATTGTGAGCTTGTAGATCTGCTATATTCGATGCAGAGATTTATAATTATAATAATACAGTAACCATGGACATCTTATTATGTGAATTATATATCATTATAATAATAATCCTGGACAGATCATCAAGTACATTTAATCAATCATAATAATGAATTACAGATAAGGTTTATTTCTCAGTAGAGTTTGTACGTATTTCTAACTGCTTGTTCTTAGTGTGTTTCATTTGCAGGATGTTTTATATTAGATTATATTATTGTGACCGAAGGTTGCAGGATACCATGAGAAATGTTGCAGCTTGTCTCCGTCTGTGTCGGTCGGTCAGTCAGTCAGTCAGTCAGTCAGTCAGTCAGTCAGTCAGTCAGTCAGTCAGTCAGTCAGTCAGTCAGTACACATTTGTACAGTCTATGGTTCTATGGGTTTGTGTATGGTTCTATGGGTTTGCCGCTCTGACATCGCACTCTGGCTTGATGTCCCTTTTATGCCCATATATCTTATGCCCATATATAGTCGACAATGTGATGTCAGAACATGCCCATATATGGGCATTCCCAGATCACACTTGCAAATTAATTACGTCCTTGTCCATTTTATGCCCATATATGGAGATCCCTGTCCCGATGTCCTCAATACCAAGGGCATATCTGGGAATGCCCATATTTGGTAATGCCCATATATGGGCACGTTCTGACATCACATTGTTGACTATCATGCAGGAATCTCCATATATGGGTAACCGATCCGATATACGTATATCACTGGCCACAGTGGCCAGATGGTCAAGAATTGGCATGTCACCCTGAGGTGTCTTACTAGTTTCATTAAAATGTGCAGGTCATACATGCAAATTAGTTTTAATTTGGTTCAGAGCACAGAGGAGCTAGTGACTTATTCATTATACACAATTATTATAATAATCTGTTACATTTGAGTTGAGTATTAGCTTGTAGATGGGATTTTTCTTTCTTTTTTTTTCCAAAAGATTTAGAGTAGGCTACTTTTACTTTTGTCACTTCAAGCATTCAATTCAATTCAAGTCAAACTTCAGAGACAGACACTAGGGGGTCCATACATCTCAAAGACATCTCACAAATAACAAATATATAATATTAGAAATAAATAAATAGAGGCTGACTCCAGTGTTTATGCAGTCTGGATGAGAACCAGAGACCGGAGATCTCTCTACTTCTCGACCTGGGGCCCATGACCCACGTTAAAATCACTTTGACCGCAACAAATAGTGTAAAATCAATGGCTTATGGGCGCCACTCTACTATGGACAGTCATTTTGGCTCAATATAAGTAGGAACATTTGCCTAGATGTTAATTAGGGCAGAGTTGTCCTTTAAATACGCCATGCCCCCTCCCACCAGACAGACCCTATCCATTAGGGTGAATTATACTGTGTTCATCATGTTCATATAACCTTTAAACCAGCATAGCCCAGTGGCAAATATGCCTGCAGTTCTTTGTAAGCCCTCTGTGTGGCACTGTCACTTTAAGAGTTCCCTTCTGTTGGGGTCAAGGGTTGCACATAAGGTTCTGGGAATGTCTTGAATGAAAACAAGCAACCTGTGATGTGGATGATTCTTTGAAGAGATTACCTCGGTAAAAAATGTACACTGTTCGGTGAGTGTTAGACTCAACTCATATTTCATGTAATTTACTTAAAGCTGTACTGTGGAAGCTGCTCAACTAGTGGTCAGTAGCGGTATTGCTTTTTTCGGCTGGAGTCGCCGCGGACCACCGGAACGGGGGTCCGCGGACCACCGCGGCCGTCGCGAGCACCTCCGCCTTGTCGATACGATTCCGTAGAGCCGTCTCCCATCATTTTTAGACCAGAATTGAGGGAGTAGCAAGCAAGATTCCTTCACCAATGTAAACACAGTTGCTGAGGGAAGCTACTTCCTTTAGAGACAGCAAGACTCGCTGTGATTGGCCGGTGGTGTATGATCGGCGCTGTGATTGGCCGGTAGTGTATCATGTGGGAGATGACATCATTTTGCCGGGAAATTCTCCCCCCCTCACAACTCATAGAAAACATATAAAGAGAAGGCTTCAGAAGCTGAAAATAACAGAGTGGGGGTTCTAAAACTTTAGCGATTTAACAGTTAGGACAATTTTAAGATTTGTTTTATAAAAAAAGTTACATGGTATAACTTTAATTGCTTTATTGTAAGTTAAGGGAATATCTCATTTGATTGTGGTATTTTCTTTTTTGTTGTTTGTTTCCATAGAAAGAGCCACTACCATATTTTGTTATTAGCCTATTCTTTATGTACAAGGTCTACTACAAACGGTATGGTTAACAGTACTATCCACTTTCAGAGCCAAACTTGAGCCAATTTGTACATTTATTTTTGTTTTACTTCTTCGCTTGCATTCCATACCAGCCAAACTGTGTGGCATAGTTGTTCCTGACTTTTCCATTTGTATAAACAAAGAAAATACAATAACAAAGTTACAGACAACCAACTTCCTGTGCCACTCCCCATAAGGTTACACATTCGATAGGATTGTGGTTTGTCCTGCACTGTTCCTTTTCTGTTCCCTTTAGACAGAGACAGGACTTTATTAGCTGTATTTGGATCCAGTAAAACACATCCACTCTGTTCACCGTCCCAGACAGACTGACTGACTGACTGGTTTTGATTGCGACCATCAGGTCGCAGTTACTATCAAAACCTCCACCGGCAGTCAGTCAGTCTGTCAGTCTGTCACACGTCACATGTCACACTTTTGCCCTGCTCATATCTCCGCAAACGTTGCCCCCATCCATGCCAAAATTTGCACACACACTCCTTGCCTGCCAAACCACAACCTCAACCAATCAATTCTCACATGCCCCTCTTCTTGCAAAACAAATTTTTGGACACTGCTCCTACACATTTTGCCCTAAAATCACGCTGCGAACTGACGGTCGCTTATCTCCCGATTAGGGAGTCTTACTGGTAGTAACACAATGTGTTGCGGTGTGACGCATTGTGAGCTTGTAGATTGGCTATTTATTTATTTATTTTTAATATTTTGATACCAATATTTTGTACTTTTACTCAAGTAAATTATTCATTCCTGACTTTTACTTGTAACAGAGTATTTCTATATTATAGTATTGATACTTTTACTTAAGTACAACATGTGAGTACTTTTTTCCACCACTGTCTGTGAGTGAGCTCAGCATGTCTCCTTTTAGTAACCCTCTGATCCACACTCTTCCTCAGTTCTTCAGCACGACTCACTACACCAGGGGTTTTCAAAGAGGGTGACCGGGCACCCTGGGGTGCCATGACGGCAGTCCAGGCGTGCCGCAAGATAATTTGATAATATTTGGAACTTTTTTTACTCTTAAAAGCATATTTAGTATCATTGATTTTAAACTTGAAGTAAAAGTTATTTTCAGTCAGTTCTAAAGAAAATGTCTATCATCTCAACGTTTTCCTCGCAACATAATCACTAAAATATGGCATAATATAAGGTGTTGGGAGTGAAAAGGATGAATACAACGTAGGGGTGCCTCAGATGAAATTAATATTTATAGGGGTGGCCTGAGCCAAAACAGTTTGGGAAACCCTGCACTACACGTTCATGCTGGCCACTGATCAGCTCCTTGACCTCAGATCGTCTTCTCTACATGGAGGGGTTGAGCTTTGTGAAGATGGCTCACTGTCCTCCACTGCTCTGTCAGCACATGGATGGCTCATGGACTCCACCTCCTGGTGAAACACCTTCATGTCTTTCTCACTCTCCTGGATTCTCTGCTGGATGTTCTGCTTGCTTTGATTGATTGAATTGATTGAATTCTTTATTAGACAATACACTGCTGATCAGTAAGACAGAAAAGCTTCTTCAGCTCCTCTCTGACGAGCTTGCAGATGTCCTCCTGAAGCTCGCATGGAGACTTTGACCAGCTTGTGTTCGGCTTGCGGCAGAAGATTGATATATGAGGCTGGAGGTGACAAGTCTTCACAGCTTTCAGTCTCCTCCCAGTACAGACATCACAGGCCACATCTCCAGGTCCGGCGTGGCAGTGATCAGGAGCAGGGACGTCACAAGGGGGGGAAAGTGGGACTGAGTTACTAGGGCCCCAAGGTGGAGAGGCCCTAATTGTTATATACTAGCTATTGAAAAATACCAGATATACAAGCTCACAGCGCGGCACCGAGTGCCACGTTGTGAGCTTGTAGATCTGCTATTCTTGAAAAGTCGTGGAATCTTTGAATATATGTATTTCTTTACGCAAACGTTTGTAACTCAAATGTTGCTCCTGGCCCCCCCAGGCAGGCAGTGATCACCCCATGTGCACTGTGCACATGGGGTGATCACTGCCTGCCTTCTGTGAATTGTTTTATTTTTATTTTTGTTTATTTTCTTTTTATTTCGTTTATGGAATCCCTGGGGTCCCTGGAACCAATTATTTTGAGATGGAGAGATTAGTGGCCAAATCAGCGTTTTGCCATAGTAAAATATGTGTGCGTAGCATCATGTTTGTCTAGTGATGTCATATGTCGTATGTCTGTAGCCTTTTCCTCAGCGTTTTGCCATAGCAAAATGTGTGTGTGTCCGTAGCTGTGCGTGTGTCCGTAGCCTTTTTCCTCAGCGTTTTGCCATAGCAAAATGTGTGTGTGTAGCATAGCTTGTACATCCTGGACTTAAATCCTAGTCTGAAGACGTTATGCAAGCACGACCACCGCTCACTTCACATTGGGTGTGTTTTTTTTAATAGTTAAATCACTAAATAATGCGTAATAATGCGTTTCCAGTCTAAATGGGTTAAACCCCCTCCTCCCCCTATGAAGAACATTCATGGGGGGCCCACAGTGAATCCCTGTCCCCAGGGCCCAGAATGTGTTGCCACACCCCTGATCAGGAGGAACATGTTGGAGTCCTGTCTTCTTCAGGCTCTCCACCACCTCAGCCAACATGGTGTTTTCCTTCAGTGCAGGTCTTGGGATGGACATCTCTCTGCACTGTGGACAGCTGAGGCAGTGTCTACTTCACTGTGGTTCACTGGTAGATTATATTCACCTCGTTGAAATATAAATCTAGCCTGCTTCCAGACCATAGACTGGGGGACTGTTTCTCTGGTCTGGAGCTGAGTACATGAATTGGCAGTTATCAGCCAAAGTTTTCGGCTGCTCCAATGAGCGCAGGGGGTGGGGGTGGGTCTAACGAATATCCAATCCGCGCCGCAGCCCGTTTTATCAAGCGACGTCATCCCGAGGTGCTCACGAGGAGACCTGTAGTGATTGTTTTTATTTTTAATCAAAGCACCTCCCACCCCCCTCCCTTCCAGAAATCGCCCACAATAGGGCACAGTTTCAGACTACTGCGTGAGCCGAGTCTGAGATCAGGCTAATATAAATCACTAGTGTTCTTCTTGTGTTCCATCTATAAAATAATCCTCAATTAAAACTCAATTAGAACTTTTAAAACAAAAATACACTGAAACATATGCTCTCTCTCTCTCTCGGCATACCAATGTATTACAACTGTGTGAATTAAAATAAGAATGTGGAAAATGTGTGCAATAGGATTAGGATAAAAAAGGAATATTAAGAAATGAAATATGTATAATAGAACTGTAATACAAAAGACACACTAATCTGAAAGCACGCACATGAGCGCGTGCTCACACACACACACACATACACACACACACACACACACACACACACACACACACACACAGTAATCCCCGCTACGCCCCTGCATGGGCATACCTTTCCCTTTTCACCCAGTCATAATAAACATTGGATCAAGCTCCAATCTGTTTCCTATTATAATCTGTGTCCTCTACAACACCGCAGACTGATCCGAGCATCACATCAAGGTAATCTCAGCCTATCCTCTCATAATACACTACAAGCTAATGGGGCCAAGGCAGGCCAAGGCACGGTTATTTGTATAGCACCTTTCAACAACAAGGCAATTCAATCATCATAATATCACAATATTATTGTTGCAACTACCCCTACTTTGTAACTAGAGTGTCACGCAAAGTTAGCAACAATAGCACATATCTGTCTGCTAATTTTGAATTCCGTTTGAAGTAAAAGTGAAAGTGGTTTAATGTGTCTGTGGGTTTTATACATATTGAACCAATGAACAGTTTTAACAAGATGAACCACTCCTTTAAACAGGAAACACTATAAAAAAACACGCAATATAAATTTTGAATACAACAAAAAGGAAATCATTTTAACAGAATCATTTTAGAAAGTTACAGTGCAGAAAAAGAAACAAAAAAAACTAAAACAATCTCAGTAAAAGGCAGAAGCAAACGGTGAGGTGTTTAGCAGTTGTCGCAGCAGACCTGCTGTTCTCCCGCAGTTTGTTCCAGATAATATGAACTAGGAATGGACATCGGAGTCGGCCAATATCAAAAATCGACAGGTATGATATCAAACCGGCTGCATCGGTGAACGGCAGTTCACTGACATAAATACCGGTTTTATTTTCCGATTGTGTCTGGTCCTGTGACTAAAGTAAACATTAGCAAGTAGCAGCCAGTCTACTTAGTGGCAGTCTACAGAATACAGATGGTGCTGATTACCTTTGCAATGTAAGGCTATATTCCATAATCCTGTGTCAATGACGTCTCCAAAAAGAAGGGGAAAAAAAGCATGCGTCACCTGCTTTCCTCCTGCCTAGTCCAGACATCATAATAGACTGGATATTGTCTTTGATTTTGGATATTGTACTATTGTGATTGATTTGGCATTAGTGTTCTTCTAGCTTATTGGTACTCAAATTGAAGTATGTCTTGTAGGCCTACTTGGCCTGAAAAAAAGGGTATTGGAGCAACCCTATTTTCTAGTTCTTAGCTAAGAAGGTTTTGGCAGGTCAGATCTTCATAAAACCGGGGAATCGGTATCGGCCAAGAATTTTGCAATCGGTCCACCTCTATTATGAACGCCGCATCTTCCACACTTTAGTTCTGATTCTGGGGGACAGAAAAGCAGACTCTTCCCACATGACCTGATAAATCTGGATGGTTAAACAAGGACAGAGAGAGAATTAGGATAATGCAGCAAATACTGATATATCGCTGTATAGCCTATTGTTTGCTGTTGATGTCATATTATAATGAACAACCCTGCAGCTGTGGTGCCAAGTAACTCCCGATGCGATGAATTGTGGCCATTTTCAGATAAACTGAGTATAAAATATGGCTTAAGTGCCATATAAGTGTTTCATGATCAATGATTACAGCCCAATGACCACACAGCATGACGCTGTAATGTGCATTCTGCATAACGAGTAGCCTGCTTATACTATGAGTACATTTAGATACTAATACTTTTGCACTTTGATGAGAGTAAGACTTGGAATGCAGCACTTTGACTTGTAACCCTGGGGAGGCAGGCAGGGCAACTGTTACTTGTTCCAGCGCTGGCCCTGCAGTGTGTGAGAGAATGAGCAGCTATTTATTGGACCTCGGGGCAGGCATTAACCTCATTACAGGCCTGGGGTCACTAAGCTGCTAATCTCTTTAAGTCCACACCCATTAAAAGATGCTGAGCCGTCTGCTAGCTGCTGATATCTTAGCAGCTAGCTAGCAGACTCTCCCGGAACCCCGGACCCCACAGCAATGACAATGCTCAAAATTATCTTCATTATCGTGGTTGTCCGATGGAAACCTTGTATGTCCAAAACCATTCGTTTTGCATTTGCAGATCTACAAGCACACAGCGCCTTGCGGTGCGAGGCGTTGTGTGCTTGTAGATCTGCTGTTTTCACTACTTTTGTGCGACAGCCTTGTATGATGAAGCAAGGCTTTACTTTGCGAAAGAACGTACACATTTGAAACTTGGAGATACAAGGTTTCCACACGACAACAACGTTATGTTGGCAGGCCTCTACTGTGTGATAGCAAGATTTGTTTTTGTTTCTTGAAATACTGTAAGCCACCGTAAACGCATTATAGAGAATTATGAATCAATCCAGAGAATCCCTTGCTTGTTTATCAAATGTTTGCAAGCGGAATTTAAGTCCATGTGTCAAGTTGTGCACCTGCAATTCAATGCACAAATATAAGATATTGTCATCACTGGAGACCCACTGGAATCCAAGGACCCCCACTTTGAGAACCATTTGTCCAGTAGGTGATTTGATTTGATATATTAACAAAACCACAATGTCTCACAGAAAGGAATTCAGTGCACACACTGAAGGCAGTATTATTTCGTCTCTGTTGGGTGGAAAATGTCCAAAACGGTTACACGTTTCAAGTTTAAAATTCAAAAATAGAAAAAGTGATGTTCTACCACTTTTTGTGGTCACATGTTCAGATACTGGATTCTGATTGGCTTAAAACAGTGGTAAATCAGTCAACAACCTTGAGTTGGCTCATGGACCCACTGTTGTGTTGCAGTTGTAACATATCCAAGATAAACTGTTTTTTCTTTCATTTATATGGTAGAAGTGGTAGAAAAGCAATTTGAGGGTTGTGGGTTGTTGGCTGCTTCAGGGTTGTTTGGCCCTGAAACAGTGGTAAATCAGCCAATAACCCACTCCCTCTCATGGTAAATGGCTTACTTTTTTTTTTAAAGATTTGTTTTTGGGCTTTTTATGCCTTTATTGATCGAACCGGTGACGCCAGCAGGCATCATAGCCTAGTATGTGGTATGCGCCTTGACCACCAGGCCAGCGGGCGCCCCTAAATGGCTTACTTTTGATGCTTTTGTGTGACGCAGTTAGTATGATAAAGTTGTTCGTTAATTTACAACAAAGTTTGGAGATGAGAGGTTTCTGCCCGACAACAAGGATTTAAATGAGCAAACAGCAAGGTTGATGACTAGATGAGGAAACCCTATCGTAGCGACCCCCCGCAAAAGACCCCTACATTACTAGTTACAAACATTTCACTTACTTACAGTTACTTCTATACTGTGGCACTGGGCCTATGTCTGCCATGGTCGTCATATAGGTCAAGTGCTAAGATGGTGTCTGAAGAGGTCAGATTACAGAGGAAAGTTGATTAATCCGACGTAGGCCTTTAATGACTTACTTTCTTATCTGACATTTTATCCAGACCTCGCACAAGCAAAATGCTTTTTTTTTTTAAATAAATGTAGAACAATGAGACACTACTGCTTCTACAGTACTATTAATTAAGTCTGAGCGATATTAGGAAAACCTTCGATATTCGATAACATTGTTGAATACTTCAATATCGATATTACTCACGATATTAGTAAAAACAATTGCATTATATCGTTTTTTAATGTTTTTTTCCCTCTGCTTTAGGTCCACTGCCTGCACATGCATGCACATTTCACAGTACACGTAGAATAAAAAAATAAATAAATGCCTTATTTCCATTTCCAACAATGGTTTTATTGAAATAACCACACCTGGTTACAGGTGGACTGCTTTTTCGCATGTGCTACATGCCAGCATAATGTGCCTGTTAATTAATTTGACACATATACCAATACCTCATTTCAAAAGGTCTTCGTCATATGTATATACCTTGCATGCTGATACCTCAATGAAGGTACATTTTCGATATATATTGCCCAACCGTACTACTACTCGGCCTTGTATTGTTTTAAATTACTAATAATTCATCGAATGGTTAATCAGAAAGCTTCTAAATCTTTAAAACAAATTGCAGATGTACAAGCTCACTTCGCATCATATCGCAACACGTTAAGAGCTTGTTGAGCTGCTATTTTTGAATAGCTTAAGTATAAAATACGGGTGGTCAATGATTATAGTCAAATAACGGTGGTTCTGAATTGGGCATTTTGCATTGAGTACTTTTACTTTTGCTACATTAAGTATAGTATATTTTGATGAGAAATCTGAATACCCGTAATTGCCGGACTATAAGCCGTGGCTTTTTTCCCATGTTTTGAACCCTGCGGTGGCAACGGTGCGGCTTATATAGAGATTTTTACAGCTAACGGCCAGTTAGTTAATTTTACAATGGTCTTTAACAAGGATTTTTATATCGATTTTTAGCCACCATGGGCGCTCTAGCGGGAAGCAGGAAGGACACCTGTGGCTTATAGTCAGGTGTGGCTTATATACTGTATGTAAACATTTGTTTTTTGTTCTAAATGTAGCTGGTGCGGCTTATATTCAGGTGCGGCTTATAGTCCAGCAATTACGGTACTTCTTCCACCACTACTACTACTAGTACTGTACTACTAGTAAGACGCCTCAGGGCGACAAGGGGCCATCCCTGTCTGAATCAGCCACACAGATATGGGCTGTCTTCCTCCATGTATGGGCATTCCCATATGAAGTCCTGTTAGACATGGGCTTAATATTGATGACATCAGGGATCTCCATATATGGGCATAAAAGGGATTCTGTTAGAGTGGTTCCCATGTTATCACAACATACAATCCCTTATATGCCCATACATGGAGATCCCTACTCTGAACCAGCCACATAATGGATTTCCCTGCTCTGAGTATCTGACGTCACTGTGATGTGTCAGGGGAACCACAGTGGCAGGCGCTACCCGGATACGGACAAGCTGTGACGGTTCTTGATAGTTCTACTACTAATACTACTACTACTACTACTACTTATTATGATTAATAATAATAAGAATAAGGGTAATAATAATAATAATGCTTTTGTCTAAGCAAAGATTGGATAGGTATGCAATAGGAATGAGCTGGGGTAACCTTAATATCTTGATGAGTGTTCAGATATGTTTGCAGTGGTGGCATGGATTACATTAAGAAGAATAGAATATGGATTACACATTAACCGGTGGCCTAAATCACTTTGTGCTGACGGCTTTGGAAAGTGATATAATCCGACGTGGGCCTTTAAAAGCCTGAGTGCGTCCACCCAGTTCCACTCCGAAGGCTCATCTCCACCACGGTTCTGTTCAGACTAATAAGACACCACCACCAAGCCCAGGCGCCTGACTGATTGCACCAGCAGACCGCAACCATGAACGGCACAGAGGGAGATGGATTCTACGTGCCCATGTCCAATGCCACGGGCATCGTCCGCAGCCCATATGAATACCCCCAGTACTACCTGGTCAATCCGGCGGCGTACGCGTGCCTGGGCGCCTACATGTTCTTCCTCATCCTCATGGGGTTCCCGATCAACTTCCTCACGCTGTACGTCACCATCGAGCACAAGAAGCTGCGAACCCCCTTAAACTACATCCTGCTCAACCTGGCGGTGGGAGACCTCCTGATGGTGTTGGGAGGGTTCACCACCACCATCTACACCTCCATGCACGGCTACTTCGTCCTAGGGAAAACGGGCTGCGCCATCGAAGGTTTCTTCGCCACCCACGGAGGTCAGGTCGCCCTTTGGTCCCTGGTGGTTTTGTCCGTTGAGAGGTGGCTGGTCGTCTGCAAGCCCATCTCCAGCTTCCGCTTCCAGGAGTCCCACTCCCTCATGGGCCTGGCCGTGACCTGGGTGATGGCGACGGCTTGTTCTGTGCCCCCTCTGGTCGGCTGGTCTCGCTACATCCCCGAGGGCATGCAGTGCTCATGCGGAATCGACTACTACACGCGCGCGGAGGGGGTCAACAATGAGTCCTTCGTGGTGTACATGTTCACCTGCCACTTCATCGGACCCTTCGTCATCATCTTCTTCTGCTACGGCCAGCTGCTCTGCGCAGTCAAGGCGGCCGCCGCTGCCCAGCAAGAGTCCGAGACCACCCAGAGGGCCGAGAAGGAAGTCACCCGCATGTGCATCATGATGGGCGCCGCCTTCCTGATATGTTGGTGCCCCTACGCCAGCGTGGCCTGGTGGATCTTCTGCAACCAGGGTGCCGCGTTTGGCCCCGTCTTCATGACACTGCCGGCCTTCTTTGCCAAGAGCGCGGCCATCTACAACCCCGTGATCTACATCTGCATGAACAAGCAGTTCCGCGAGTGCATGATCACCACCCTGTTCTGTGGAAAGAACCCCTTCGGAGAAGAGGCCGCGAGCGAGGCTTCCTCCACATCCTCCGTGGCTCCGGCATAAACAAGGCCGCGACGTCGCCCAGGCGCCGCCCTGCACGGTCCAGGATCCAAGGAGAAGACTTCTATACATCCCCGGGAAAACGACTGAAGGCTATCGTCCACAGAAATAACTTCTACTACTTTTTTTGTATTTTTACAAACCAGTTGGTGCGTAACGTAAAGACAGTTGCAAGGAAAAGTGCAGCCCACCTCAAAGTTGTTTCTGTATGTACAGACATCCAACGTAACAAGAGAGATATATATTTTTTCTTCCTGAAATGAAAAGGAGAAAAATGGTAAAGAAATCTTTTACAGTTGGATCCTATATGATATGTTAACTGGCTTATTATCTTTTTTGAATGTAGAGGCATGTATAATCAAGGCTATACGTAAACCGCATTTTGCAAATTTCAAAAAATACTCCCTCTTCAAGTTTTACTTAGCCATGTACAACCGGGGGTGAAAAAAAATACAAGGTGAATGTAGTTAATAAATGTGAATAAATGGTGAATGACCTATTCAGATGCATGCATTCATGTCTTGAGTCAATTACTACTCCAGAAAAGTTACATTGCAGAACTCTGAGGATGTGGACAGAGGTTATTTTACAGCACCCACACCAAATGGACGCTTATACGGAATCCATCGATGAAAGACTCAGCGACAAGCGTGTCGGGATGGAGCAGCCGCCACATGCAGGTAAGAAGAGCAGACGCTTGTCTTCACTTTGCTTAGTTGAGAATTTTAATGTATCAAAATTGGTTAAATATTGCAGTGTTTTTTCATTTTTTCGTCAAAGATGCCTGGGGGAGGTCTTTGACCAAAACGTTGCAATAATTAATAAAGCCATTGTTTATTGAGCGAGTGAAGACGGTGTGTGGGCTGTGTGCGCTTCTTACCTCACTGTAAAAAATGAAAGTTGGGAAAACTCAAAATTGTAAGGTAACAAACTTCAGAAAACTTTTATACAATCAAGCATAAAACTTTGCTTGAATTGGTTTAGTTGGTTTATCTTAACATTTTCAGTTGCCTCAACTTTTATAATGTTTCAGTTTCCCTAATTTAAAACAGTTTTTGTTGCCTTAACATTTTGAGTTTTCCCATCTTTTTATTTTTTACAGTGCTGTACATATCTGAGCTAAATTAACACTGAGGGTTTTACTGTGTATAGATTGGGATCCCAGAGATACAATATGGTATCAAATGGGGTTCTGTGGTCCACTCTATATCAAATTGAATTCAAACAACAGGTTGATAATCTGAAATGCTAGATTATGCATTATCTGAGTCATATTTTTGTATGCATTTCTTGTGCATTCATTCCCAATACCAGGGCCACCACCTGCAATAATCTCTCTCCTCTATCAACACAGGGTCACCTTGGACTTAGAGAGGGTTGTCCGGCTCAGGTGATTATTATGACATGAATGGTCAGGGAAGGACAGACAGACATGCTTAGACTCTGATGACGCTTTCATCCGCTGAGACACCTTTAATCCCATTAATGAAAAGGTTAACGCGGGCATCATAGACTTATTGGATGATGATAACACTTCCATGTTGAACTGAGAAAACCCTCGCCGTGCTACAGGGCTATTTAGTGGGAGAGGAAAGAGATGCATCTTAAATATGCCTGCACAGTGCACACACACATACTGTACACACAGTGGCGTCAGTTCAGAAAAAGCTAAGGTATGGCAACATGACTGGTGTCTTGCACGCGCACCTTTGCGAGCGTGCAAGATACCAGTCATGTTGCCATACCTTAAGAAGTACATTCTATTTTCCCCCCGTTTCGATGGTTTCTTGGGCTGGATATGGCAGCCTGGAATGGTTGTTCAAGTGCAGCTAAACTTGGCATGTTAGTAAACGTGCCACAATACCTTGTTAAAGTGACCATTTTGTTAAATGTTGTAGTTATTTTACTGTAATTTAACAACATAATACAGATAGACAAAGAGACATTCATGGATTTATATTTAAAGGTAACTTTTATTTTTCCCCCCTGGACCCAGGGTATGGCAGCTGCATACCCCTGCCATACCCAATTTTGACGCCCCTGTGTACACTGAAATGAAGAGGAACCCGGCTGTCATGGATACCGAATCGTTGATGCACAGATGGTTATTTAATGGTTATTCCAAGAGATCATTTGCAGGGACATTTCATTCTTCATCTCTTCTCAACTTTCAAAGGTGGTCTTACAACCAGCTGACCTTTAACATAAAGGTGGTGTTTTTTCAATGGTCACTGCAGTGCAAATAAAGGGTAGAGGGTATGATTGGGCAGTTCATTAAACACTATTTCACGTTATTCAATTTGAGTTTTAATTAGGTTTTATTTTGTGAAAATGCTTACCTTTAGTTTAGTTTCTATTAGTTTCAGTGTTTTATTTTCTCATGTTATCATAATATGGGATATTCATCAGGGGCTAGATTCAAACAATATCATACCAATTCAATTCAATTCAATTCGGTTCAATCTTTATTTCAGACGCAGGGAGATCCATATCAGATACAATACATGTATATACAGTACATACCATTCAAACAATTAAAAAGTGGCACAGTTGAACAATTCTACATATTCCATATACAACCAAAATATTAGTCTTAATTTGTATGGAATACACTGACAAAGAGAGACATTAAGGACATTCCCTGTATGATTCTAGTTAGTTTTAGTTGCGTTGTAAACACACAATCAGGCCTGGAATTTCTTCATTTTAGGGGCAAGGCCACTTGGGCTTTGGTGTTGTCCATTGTTTGAGGGGTCGGGGGAATGAATGCCCTACTTTGTCATACAAGATCAGTGGCCTTGTGTTTAGAGTGTCCGCCCTGAGACTGGGAAGTTCGATCCCCTGAACCGGGTCATGACAAAGATGATAAAAATGGATAAGTCCCTGCAACATACTAGCATCATGTCCATGGGGTGTAATTGAACATCATGGATGGCGGGTGTACTGTAGCCCCACATACTGTAGGCTCCTGCCCTATGGGCCCCATGGCTTGCTTACTTGCTTACTAAAAAATAGCAAAATAAATACATTGTAGGAGAAAAAAAGTTATGTGCTATTTTCTAAATAAAAGTAAAAGTGGTTAATTGTGGGTTTTATACATATAAACCAATGCAAAGTATTGAAAGGAGCTTGTGATATAAATAAGCCTAATAACTACATTTGACCCATTGGAATATTTTTTACATTTCCTAAAAATGGGTTTTGAACGTGCAAGATTTCAGCGACAACACACTGGTTTACAGCTTCAAGTCCTTGAGTTGTTTACTCTTTGGAAAACCCTGTCGTGAGCCTCACAAGGCTGATAACCGACGTTACGGCGACGTATAAGCTCACAGAATGACGTGTGTATGTGTGAGTGTGCATGCATGTTAGCGTGTGTGTGTGTGCGTGTGTGTGTGATCCATGCACCTACAGTACACTAAGTCCATAATTGGCCACACATTCATGTGAGGATGTAGCACACACCTCAAGATCCCTGTCTGATGACCTCCATGCTCTAGTCCAGTGGTTCTCAACCTTTTCAGGCCGCGACCCCCAAAATAACCATATGTTAACTGGGGACCCCCCACGCTGACGAGCACTGAGTTGAGGCATTACATTTTGTATAACACGGTTCTATTGTGAAAATAGCAGATCTACATGCTCACAACGCCTCGCAACTGCTATTTTCACAATGTCTGCGTCTAATATTTGACAATTTGACCAATGTTTAAGTTGTCATTTTAGAGGTGTTAAAAAGGTCCTTAAATTGTCACTTAAGAAACGTGCATAATACACTCTATACACTTTTTCACTCTACAGTAAGTAACTTTATGTACTTTGTGACTGCTGAGTGAGAAAACAATGTTACAAATCAAGCTAATCATCTGGGGAACTACCCTGCGGGTCCCGACCCTCACTGCTCTAATCCATCACTAGCAGGGAGGCTATGCCTAATAAAAAAAACAGCCATTTTCCTCCATCCGAACACGTCCACACATTGCTCTCACAGAGCAGACATGTAATGCATTGCATCCATCTATATACCGTAGGCTTATGCCCTTATGTTTTAGTTCTGGGACTCCTTCCACAAAAGCAGAATTAAGACGTGCAGGATGTATAAGAAACGGTCTAGGCTAATCAATGCATCCCATGGCTTATTGCATCTCACATGGGTCAAGACAGCCAGTCCATGGGCCATACGAGATATCGGTATCCGAAAGGTGGCAAAGGTTACCATGCATTTTTGAAAAGCTTTATATCTGTAGATTATATTTTGTTATGATAACCCTTTCTGAGACACAGCTAAATCGGTGTTTTGGTTTTGCTTATGTGATTTTTATATTGTATTTTTTATGGATTGTTTTTTGCATCTTTGATGAGATATTTGTGTTTGAGTGATTTGCTGTGATTTATTTGGAGTTGGATGAGATGTTTTATTGTTGAATTGCATGCATTAACATTGATTTTCTTTTCACTGGCTGGCGTCAACCTGAACTAATTGATCATGACTTGCACCTGGGTTGGGTGTGGCCACCTCATGAGGAGCACTATAAAGAGCCAGCAGCAGAAGGGCAGGGGGAGAGAGCAGGAGAAGGTTGTGTGTGGAGAGGAGCAGAGTAGCTAATGCTGGCGAGGGGCCGGTGCACACCAGCTGGGGGCCAGTGGCAGCCATGTAGAAGTTGACACGAGATTGGGCTGTAAGTGCCATGAGAGTCATGCCTTCGACTCTACTGTGAGAGCCACGGTCACGACCCCCGGGGGTGTGCCCGGCCGGCCTGGCCTGTGGGGGGCTGCCCAGGGAGAGACATGAGAGACGCGAGAGCAGACGCTAAAGAAGAGCCAGCAGTGGGACCAAGGAGAGGGAAGGCGCCGACCCGAGTATCTAGGTGTATCCACCGCAGCGGCGCTGTCGGTAAGTCTCTGACTAAACGATACTCGTGGTCCCTAAGAAGTGCACCGTATATGAGAGCTAAAGTACTGTACCTCTGAGCAGTTGATCTGGCGTTTTCCCTGTCCTCCACAGGGCACGCGGAGTTGGCGTTGGTGTGACCGGGCTGTAGGAGTTGAGCTGTCTTCCTCCTTTCCTTTATTCCTCCACTATTACCCACGGACTGGTTTTAATTCTGTTTTGTTTTTATTATTTTAGTTCGAAGGGCCCTTTTAAATAACATTTTAGGTAGTTGGTTTTATTGTTGCCTTGGCTATTTTAGATGCCCGTGTATAGGGAAATAAAGCTGTTCAACTTTTTGATATATTTGCCTATGTTTTAAGTTTTTGCCTTTTAATCCAAGTTATTGCCTTTTAATACATTTTATATTTTAAACTGAGGACCATACCTCATTACAAAAAGTGGCGTTGTTGGTATTTTATTAAGTTAAAGCACCTGTGCACTTTATTTTCTACTTATATTTTATTAGCTTAGTTTATACGTTACTTTTACAGTGCATTTTGGTGTTTTATCAGCCGCTAGAGTTGGTGTCCCATTAACTTAATATACAGGGGGAAAAAAGCAAAGAATGAATCTGCTTTACTGTAAGTTGCATTATGAGGGGTCAAACTAGGGGTTTTTCATGATTCTGAATCCATTGCAAGCATTTGGGCTAAAACGGCCCCCACAAAGTGTAAAAAGTGATCACTCATCACTTTTCAGCACTAAACCATAGTCTTTGTGGCATGTGAGGTGGCATCCAGATTCAAAGGTAAAACAAATAGGTGGCACCAGGTCTAAATGGGGTTTACAGGTGGGTAGTAAAGAAGATAATAGCAACGTCGTTTTCTTTCTTTTTTTTTTGCCAAAAATGATTATGCATAAAGATAACCTGGATTTGATTAAATGTTGTATTTGAGAACATTTTGATAAAATGTAGCCTAATTGGATGGATTTGATAGCTAGGAAATGAACATAAGGGAGGGGGGGGGGGGGGGGGGTTGAGGGTCACAGTAATGGACGTGAATAATGTACGTTTCATATCTGATAATGTCACCATAAGAAGAAATGGTTAAAAAAAATGTTTTTCTGAGTTTGAGATATTAATAAAGATGTACTACTATTTGTAAAGCCTCAAAATGCTTACACATTTCTGTGTTAATACGAAAAATACTTTTCAAGGAATTTTCTCTTTGGTACAGATAACGGACGCCCAAATTAATTTCTACGTGCAAAAAATAAAAAAAATCAGATGGTGTTGTAGGAGTACTTTGCAGAGCTTTCTTTATTTTATATTTTATGTTTTTGTAAGGTTTTAGAGCCATGAATGTTGTGGTGACGGGGGCACCCTGGGGTGCCGCAAGATAATTTGATATTTGGAATTTATTTGGACACTGCAAAATATATTTAGTATCATTTTAAACTTGTTATTTTCAGACAGTTCTAACTTCTAACCAAAATGGCTATATTATCTCAATGTTTTCCTCACAACATAATCGCTAAAATATACCATAAATATAAGGTGTTGGGAATGAAAATTATGAACATAATGTAGGGGTGCCTCGAATGAAAATAATATTTATAGAGGTGCCCTGAGCCAAAACAGTTTGGGAACCCCTGTTCTAGACATTCTAATGATCATCAAATTTATTACAGGCAGGCCTGGAATTTCATCATTTTAGGGGCAAGGCCATTTGGCCTTTGTTGTCCATTTTCTGAGGGCACAAAGGCCAAATGCCAGGGCAGGAAGGCCATCAAATAAAAAATATATATGTTAGTCCATTGAAAGAATTTGTTGAATGGGATAACCTAATCAGCAGTGAAATAGATAAATGATGGTATTCACAATCTGATCCATGCTCAGCCCTGCACCAATCAAAGCCACTGGATTGGTTTAAAGATGGGGACTCAGGGGAGTAAGACTTCAGAATCTCAACAAAAGCCTACATGACAAGAAAGAGACACTGGTGTCTACTGTCTACATATTGACAAGAAAGAGACAGAGGGGGAAGTGGTACAGTCAGCCGGGGCATTAAGGCCTGCACTGTGGCCTTAAGTCATGCCATTTTTCTGAGGGGCACAAGGCCAAACTGAGGGGCAACGGTGGCCATGGCCTTCATGGCCTCCATGAAATTCCTGCCCTGATTACAGGCATTGTACTTATGTTTTTGTGAGGAATAGCTCCAGTATCATGGCCAGTAATATGGCCATTATCACAGACTTCAGGGTTGCCAAACGGGGGACTGTCAGAATCCAGGAGATTTCTATTTTTTGTAAATAATCATCTACATATTATTTATTATATATGTCACAGCCCCTTTGACCTGGCCTGTAGGGCCTGTGGTGTCCATATGGTGTTCTCCCTGTATGTGTGCTTCTCCCACAGAGCCTATAGTGGGAGAAATATGTGAAAAAGTGAATTCAAAAATTGACGGTCCCAAGCACTTTTCTCAAATTCACTTTTCTCTCATTCACTTACCATAGGGTTAGGGTTAGGAAAAAAAGACCCCCCAAAAATCTTCTTTAAGTAGCATGTGAGGGGTCTATTTAGGGGGTTTTCATGATTCTGAATCCATTCCAAGCATTTGTTTTGCACAAAAAACATTCCTTGGGCAAGAAATGGACCCCACAAACTATGGTTTAGTGATGAGTCATCACTTTTCAAAGTTTTGTTGTGTCCATTTCTCGGAAAGGAATGTTTTTCGTGCAAAACAAATGCTTGCAATGGATTCAGAATCCCGAAAAACACCTAGTTTGACCCCTCACATGCTACTTGAAGAAGATTTTTTGGGGGGTCTTTTTTCCCTAGTAGGCTATGGTAAGTGAATGAGAGCCACCAGATCCCATGGGAAAAGTGCTTGGGACCGTCAATTTTTGAATTCAGCGCACAACAATACCCCTAGGTGCAAATTTTCACGCTTTCTGCCGGAAGTGAACACATTTGCCTTTTTTTGTTACATATTTCTCCCACTACTAAGGGTGGCGGCCAATGAGCTTGATGATTAGGTGCATTGGGAGCACCTGGCCAGTACTCCCCGGAGCCCTACATAAGACTGGGTGGCAAACAAAGTGGCTAGACATTCAACCTGCAACTCAACTGATGATTGGCTTGGTTTCTCCGCCCTGTGTCAGCTGCTCTCCATCTGTGATTAGGGCCTAGGCTAGAGTGTTTGTCAGCTCCCATGAGTCCCCCAGCACCCCAACAGCGAACACCCAACATGTGGTTCCTTAGTTACGTTTTCCTGTTAAGTTCTGATGGGTTGGTCGTAAGTATTATTTGGTGGTTTTTCGTGATCATAGTGTAGCTTTTTACTTTGTTTTGGTAGTTTATGGGAGCTGTGGTGGGTCGACGGCCACATAGTGGCTGGCCCACCCAGCTCCCCTCTATTGTTAGTGGCCAGCCCGTCCTTTTCTTTTGTTTGGTTAGGATTTTTGTTAGGTCTTACAGTAGTTTGTTACACTTTTCCACTATTTGGTGTGTAACAATAAAAGCACTTGAATTATGCACCAGCTTTTATGTAAAATAAAGATTCAATGCTTTTTGAGACCTGACTTTGTCCGTTTATTATGTTATAGCCCTTGGTATTTGAGCCATATTTAAAGGGTCGTAACAGCCCAAACTCTTGAAAGTATTACTTAAACATTTTGTTAATTTTGTTTAATATTGTTTTAATATTTTTTATTATATATATATATATACAGGTATATATATATTTGTTTTGCTGTTGCGCAGCCTCCACGACCACCGCTCAGTTCACACGGGTGTGATTTTTTAATAGTGTGATACTTGCCTATTGTAGCACTTTGAGATTGTCATGAATGTGAAGTGCATTATAAATATAAATATTGTTAGCCTTTTTTAATGTAACTGTTTAAAGTGAGAGGCAAAACAAGAAAAACTTGTGGCTGAAACTGCTATAGTTTTGATCATCTAAAACTAAGAAATCCATATGACAAAAAGGGTATGAATTTTAATGACATTACTTGGGCTAAAATGAAGGGAAAAAAACTGCTTTAAAGTGCTTTCAAGTACAGTATTTTCTGGACTATAAGGCGCACCTGACTATAAGGCGCACTGTCAATGAATGGTCTATTTTCAAACTGTTTTCATATATAAGGCGCACCTGACTATAAGGCGCACATAATAGACGCTACCGTTGCGTTATGCATCCAACAGATGGAGCTGTGCTAAAGGGAATGTCAATGAATGATCCATATATAAGGCGCACTGGACTATAAGGCGCACTGTAGTTTTTTGAGAAAATTAAAGGCTTTTAAGTGCGCCTTATAGTCCGGAAAATACGGTAAATGCAGGTGCAGACTCAGTAAAAGTACAAATGTTCAAACAGATTGTTTTAAACAATAACCTCAGTTGTGTCAAAATGAACCCTGATCATCAGGGGGAGATCTAGTAGATTCAGTCATTCTATCAGGGGTAGAGGTGTTTGCAGTGGATTTTCATCTTTTGACCTGTCATCTCTCCTTTCAACTTTAAATATAACCTCCAAAATCTCATTAGTGTTTAAGGCCTGGTGGTGCAAGAGTAAAGCAGATGCCCCACAACCTGAAGGTTGAGGGTTTGAATCTTGGTCAGGGAATGTCTTCATTTTTCTTGTTTTTAAGGCGATGAGGGCGCAGAGAGCCCAGCTCCCTCTTCACGCCCTCTTTTAGCCCCGGTGGAAGAGGGAGGAGTTTGCAGCTGCCACACCTCCAGGGGGAGGAGCTTTAGAAATGTACATATTAAGTTAAATTATTAATTTATTGTTTTTTTTTCCCTTTAAGTTAGTGATTTTTCCCAAGTATATTTGTGTTTCAAGTTTTTTTTTTATATATATTGATGATCTGGCCCATGAGCAGTTTTATTGTTTCACTTTTTGTTGGGATATTTGAGTTCATTGTAGTGTACTTTTGGGTTGGTTCATTGGCTTTTGATGTTATTTTGAGTTTTTGAGATTTTTTAGTTTTGTTTGGGGTTTGAACTAGAAACCTTTGACATATAAACCTTGGTTTTAACCATTGAGCCACACTGGCATGGATGATACAAGGGCGGAGGTAATATTTAACCCAACTTTTAGAATTTAAATGGACAGTGAAAATATTCAGTGGGGAATTGAACTGCTCACTCTTGGTTTGTTAAACCTGTGATTATCTCTTGAGCTATGCTGGCATGGATGATACAATGGCGAAGGGAGAATTTAGATGGACAGTGAAAATATCCAGTGGGGAATTGAACTCCTCACACTTGGTTTGTTAAACCTATGATTTTCTCTTGAGCCATGCTGGCATGGATGATACAATGGCGAAGGTAATACTTAAGCCAACTTTTAGAATTTAGATGGACAGTGAAAATATACAGTGGTGAATTGAACTCCTCACCCTTGGTTTGTTAAACCTGTGTTCATCTCTTGAGCCACACTGGCATGGATAGTACAATGGCGAAGGTAATACTTAACCCAACTTTTAGAATTTAGATGGACAGCGAAAATATCCAGTGGGGAATTGAACTCCTCACCTTTGGTTTGTTAAACCTGAGTTCATGTTTAACCTGTGTTCATCTCTTGAGCCACACTGGCATGGATGATACAATGGCGAAGGTAATAGTTAACCCAACTTTTAGAATTTAGATGGACAGCGAAAATATCCAGTGGGGAATTGAACTCCTCAACTCCTCACCTTTGGTGTGTTAAACCTGTGTTCATCTCTTGAGCCACATTGACATGAAAACTACTACAGAGAACGTAATACTCAACCCACAGTGGGTTCTTCAGGCTTCAGTATTATGTTGATCATGGCCAGTAATAATGTCAGTATCATGTCAGTAATAATTATGGTCAGTATCATGGCCAGTATCATTTAAGTTATTCTATCAGGGGTAGAGGTGTTTGCAGTGGATTTAAATTTTCTGACCTGTCACCTCTCATTTCAACTTAAAGTATAACCTCCAAGGTCGCATTAGTGTGCATGGCATGGTGGTGCATGAGTGTAGTAGATGTCTCACGACCTGAAGTTTGAGGGTTTGAGTCTTGATCAGGGTATGTCTTCATTTTCTGTGTTTTTAAGGTGACAGGGGCGGAGACAGCCCAGCTCCCTCCTCACACCCTCTTTTAGGCCCGGTCGGTGGAAGAGGGAGAAGCTTTAGAAATGTACATATTAAGTTAAATTCTTTATTCAACATTGTCTTTATTGGGGCTTTTTATATTATTATCTTAGTGTTTTACCCACAGACATATAAAGCTAGACGCCTCCTTCGGCTAGGGGGCGTATGCATCTAGCAACCAAGGGAGCGTGATTACAGGTCCAACTGGGAAAGATGGATAACCACGCCCCGGACTCATTTTTGAAGCTTGTGATTGGCTGGACCGGACGTAGGGAGCGCTCCGTTGTAGTCACTTGGACCGCGCGAGGTGCACCAAAACCCAATTATCATGGCGTTTATCGTGCGCTTGCCCAGGCCTTACGGCCTGGGCATAAATATAATGATTGCATTCACCACGGCTTCGTAACTCGCGCGGCGCTCCGCCGGCCGCGCTGGCCTTCGCGCCGCTTGCAATGTCGTGGACAATAACTGTGAAAACGAGCGCTCTATGCCGTTTCCATCCATCTTTCCCAGTTGGATCCGTAATCACGCACCAAGGGAATCTTCGTCACTTCCGTGTTCATTGCTTCCGCGTGCGTCACACATACGGAAGTCGGTAAGCCAATCAGAGGCAGGTGGGGGCTGGTCTTTACGTATGCAGCCTGTAAGAACAGCTGAGCAGCGCAACATCGGAACTGGCTCTGTTGAAATGAATTGTGGTCCTTGGATAAGTCACGGAAAAGACACACTGTGATTGGCCAGTAGTGTAGTCACTTTGACTGACAGCGTTCCCTTGGTTTTTCCAGGAAGTCCGGGCTAGAACTTTTGCACATCGCTCCAATTAACTGCAGAGGCGAACGAGGCATCTAGCTCTTTATATCTGTGGTTTTACCCAGCAGTTTTGTGGTATTTTTCGGTATATATGTGACAGCATTGATTTTTCCCATCACCATTTTATTTGATAATTGTTTTGTTGAGACATTTGAGTTTCATTGTAGTGCACTTTCAGTTTGATTCATCAGCTATCTTAATTGTTTGATGGGTTGAGATATTTCAGTTTTATTTGAGGTTTGAACCTGGAACCTTTGATTTGTAAACCTTGAATCTTGAACCTTTGAGCCACGCTGGCATGGATTGCTCAATGGCGAACGTAATACTTAACCCAACTATTAGAATTTAGATGGACAGCAAAAATATCCTGTGGGAGATTTGAACTGAAAAAGTGAAAGATGATATTCATCCAGATGTTGGACTCCAGAGATCTTAAAGTTGTGTGTTTGTCAGCCTCTGTGATTATCCAATTCAACACACTGTCAAGGGCTGGGACTTGAACCTCTGACTTCCCGATTTCAAGGCAGTTACTCTATTCATTGAGCTGCCATGACACAGATATGAGGGTTAGGGTTATGAATAAAATCTGATTAATACAAATTTGGCCGCAGACAGACCTATATCTGAAAACATGTAGTGCCAGGAGCTCCTATAAGAAAGATGTGTATTAAAATATAAAAAATGTAGGCCTAAGATGTTGGAGACAAATAATCAAGCTGGGGAATCAAACCTGTGACTCCCAATACGCCCAACACCATGCAATGACCCTCAAGCACCACTAGAGATCACTAGACACCAGACTATATCACCAAATCTCCCGTAATCATGATGCGCTTTGTGTTGAGTCAGGCAGAGTAAAGCTGGTTGCACACTGCTGCGTTTTTCGTTGCGAAATGCGTTTTTCAGGGCAAGGAGAGAGAGAGAGATAGAGAGAGCAAGGGACCGAGTGGTGCGCGAAACGGGCGGCAGTGTGCAAACGTGACTGACATAACGTGAGTTTGATTTTTTTTTTTTTGCGTGCTCCGAAATTCACTCCGATATTCGGCCCGAAAAACGCAGCAGTGTGCAACCACCTTTAATCTGGCACAAAATATGCTGAGCCCCCTATAAAGCTGATATAAATAAAAAAACATAAAACACTGAAAATGTAGGTAGGCCTACCTACAGATCGGGTCAGGGGAAGGTAAGGCTGGGCGAGGCCGAGGTTTGTTTTGTGTTTACCCGGGGGAAGCGAATGTCGCTTCTCTCCTCCGACCCTCCGAGCGGCAGTCACACTTGTAGAAGTTGAACAAAAAGCACAACTTCTACAGGTGTGACCGCCGCTCGGAGGGTCGGAGGAGAGAAGCGACATTCGCTTCCCCCGGCTCCACCCATTACGTCCTGACAGCCAATAAAAAAAAACGTCTAGATTCCCATTGAAAAAACATTGGATTTTCTGGATTTTTACTTGTAACAGTTTTTATTGCAGTATTGATACTTTTACTTCACTGGAGTATTTTACATGTTTGTAGCTAGTAGGATAATAGTAGGTCTATATAATCTAGTGAACGCTTTCTGTGCTGCTATGAAGTTATTCTGCTGGAAATCAGTCTTTAAAGTAAAGACTAAAGTGGGAACTGAACCTACAGCTTCTGGCTCATCAGTTCAGCATCTTAACTCATTGAGCCACTTGTTGCTTTAACAATAATGGTCTTTTTCTTATTAGAGGAACAATAAACAGTTGCAAAAGAAAAAAAAAAGAAGGCATTTAACAGCATGTTTAGATGTTTGTCTATGGTTTGTTGTTGCTGTTGCTTGTCTGGATGTTTGAATGTCATGATTATATTCTACGCTGAATCAATTGGTGCTTTTCTCATCAGCCGGGCAGCAACCTGCGAGCTGCCTTGGAGCCTTTAAACGTTAAACATCTCTTCAGTCCATTCATTCTCCTCATCATATTGTGTGTGTTAGTTGACCAGCCACAGTCCATCTGGTAGTTATTAATGTCAGCTGGTTATGGTAGAAATGCTGAGTGAAAACCCAGCACCAAACACATGCTGATATATCCACACTGATATGAATCCCTTGCTCTTCATTTGGTGACAACATTTAACAGATTATTTAATTTATAAATATCTCTGTTTACACCACCTGTTTCTCTCACTGTCAGACTGACTTCCTTCCCCCTTTTCTTTAGTTCCACCCAATTTCAGACCCTGCTAAGTTGACTAAAGTTGATTGACACTTGGCTGCCCAATGAGCATACTTCCAGGAGCTTGGTATAAATGTAACGTTATGTGACAAAGAGCTCCATATAAGGCCTGATCATGCCCTTTGGACAAGTGATTCGTGCAACTGCCAAGTGTAAAGTAAGTAACTACCGGTAAGTAGATTTAGGCTACTCATTCCAGATGTACTACTCCACTGCATCTCAATAATATACTTTTACTCCAATTATTTGAAAATCAGTTACTTTGTCAATTTGGATTATTATATCACAAAACACACATCACTTCAGCCCTGTACACATTCTGTCCATTTGAAAATAACCGATCTACAAGCTCTGCTATTCATCTGTTGCAACCAACTGTGAGGTTCAATCTGACCCCCCCCCCCCTCCCCCCTGCTATCAAGGAGTTTGATTGATTGACTGTACACACCGTTGACATAATTACAGGAGACAACAAGTTATGATTTATTACTGATGACCTTTTTAATGTTCCCTTTGTCTCAACCAGGGGGTAGCAGATCTCATGCAGCTACAATACAAGTACATGTTGATCCGGTTCCATCTATAACAAGCGCCACAAACAAATGGAGTTGCATACATTTTAAAGGCGAAACCCACAGATTTCAACCTAAATCCATATGTACAGTGTTCATCCCATTAATTACACATGAATGCAGTGGTTCTCAAAGTGGAGTCCATGTATGAGGATGTTTCTGTTCAAACAAATATAACATATCTAAATAATGAATCAAGCAACTAATCTGTCTGCAGAGTTGCTAAAATGACCCCAGAAGAAGTTAGCCTAGTAAACTGACTCCTCCCATCTTCAAGGCAGGAAGAGAGACTGGTTTACGAGGCTAAGAAGAAGTGTTTAAATTGTAAGTGGTGCATTTACTATAGCGCCTTTATCCAAGGTGCTTTACAGAGATTGTGCATTACATTCACCCATTCACACACACACACACACATTCATTACATTCACCCATTCACACACACATTCATTACATTCACCCATTCACACACATTCATACACCAATGGCAGAGGAAACCATGCAAGGCACCAACCTGCTCACCGGGAGCAATTAGGGGTTCAGAGTTCGACACCAACTCTGGGGGAGCCCGGGATCGAACTGGGAACCTTTCGGGAACCCTCTGTGTTCTAATGACGCCAGAAGTGTTTTAAAAAAGAAATAAAATGTGAGAGCTTCTTCCACCATTTTTTTGTCACACTATATTATTGTTCTCCTCCCAACTGATGCACGGGATTTAGGTTGAAAACTGGTGAAGAGTCGCTTTAACACTAAATTGTAAGATGAATAGGCCTGTTACAATTATTACATAGTAGCACTTGATCACAAATATATATTGTTTTTGCATGATCGTCATAATCATTTCCAGTGAAAAATGTTCATACACTTCTAAACATTTTCAAAAAATAGTGGAAATGGCTCAAAGCGCGTCACACTGGCTGCCGTTTCATCCACAATATGTGTTCATTCAGAATGAACTCATTCCGAACAGAGATTCATTCCCAAAAGGTTTACATGGAACCAAGTATATTCCGATTCAAATGGCATATACAGTACACATACCACCCCCCTCCAAACCCGAATGAAAATCCATTCGGAATGGAATGGAATGTTCCATTCTGAGGTGTTTACATGAGTATTTGAATCCTGAATGAGCAGTCAGTCTGAATACAAGTGGAATATACCGGCCCATGTGAACGCAGCCAATGTGACCCTGTGCACCTTTCATTTACGAGGCCTAAAGGCCAAACAGAAATGTCATTATTTGAGCGACAAATAAAATGTCATAATTGTGACAGCCCTAAGTATGATTGAACACAGTGCTAGTGAAGGCTCTTATTAATAATACGTAGCTTCACATGTTATAGAATCTGGAGTCAGAGAACATGTAATAAACTTCATTCGAATAATTAAATGGTAAAAAAACTAAACAAGAACTAAAATAATCCACAAGCAGCAGTTATAGCTAAATAAATAAAGCAATAAAGTATTAGTGTTAATTTAATGTTAACTTCAAACTCCTAGTCCAGACTCATATCTTCATCCTCCTCTTTCTTGTCTTTGGACTCCTCGTCTTCGTCGGGTTTGGTCTCCGTCTCCATGGCCTTGGCGAACGCTTCCACATCTGTGGGGAAAAAAAACAAACAAACACAAATTCCACAAATCAGTTTGTTAACCCATTCAGTACGGGTACACATGATTGTGTATCATTATTTTATGCTTTAACTATTGAAAAATAGCAGAAAGATCGTGAAAATTAGAATTTTGACCCGATTCTGTTTTTCTGTGTTTTTGAATCCTTATAAGGTTTTTTGAAAAACCTGTGTTTCTATGTCAGCAATCTGGCTTAGCCATAGTCAAAGAAAAGGTCCTTTTCACTTAACTGGAGCTCAGTTAGTCTGTTCTTGAGAGACTACTATGTCAGTGGTTCTCAAACCTTTTCATGTGAAGGACCCCCAAAATGATATTTATTTGGCCACGGACCCGCATCTCAAAATATTTAGTTCCAGGGACCACCCAGAAGCAAAACTTGTGTTACAAACGTTAGCTTTGAAAATACATATATTCAAAGATTTGCACACATTTTCACGACTTTTTCAAAAATAGCAGATCTACAAGCTCGCAGCGCGGCACTCGGTGCCGCGCTGTGAGCTTGTATATCTGCTATTTTTCACTGGTTAAAGCATTCAATAATTCTAGGCCTAAAACAGATTCATAAACCTTAGGTCTAGTTCAGATTGATGATTTGGCTATTGTGGGTTTTGCGGAGAAAACCAGCAGTACTTTGTGAATATCAAACTATCAAATTCATCGCCAACACCTGCTTCTAGACAGTTGTGAAATGGAGAATAAAGCCTAATTCACACCCTGATCTGTATGATTGATGTGCAACTTGCCGACAAGAACAGATCTTTTACTGATGAATTGCATTTTTCATAGAGCTTTACAATGGTTAATTCATTCATACATTGCTTATTGTTTATGCCAGGGGTCTTCAATGTGTTCAGGCCAAGGACCCCTTAGTTGAGAGAGAGATGAAGCAGGGACCCCCACAACCTGTTCATAGATTCCATATAGTTTAATCGTTTGGCAGCACAATCATCAGTGTATTTTGGATTCATGTCAATTTGTGTTTTCAGATATTTAACCACTTGAGCTGTCATTACCTAATACACTTGACCTTTCACTCTGTACTTAGTGTGCTCTTTTTCTCCTCTACACCAAACCTCTTTGCCGAAAATAGCCGATCTACAACAAGCTCACAACGCCTCGAAGTGCGAGGCATTAACCCATTTAGACCGGGAACCCCTTTACCTAACTTTACCTTTCAATCCGGGAACCCCCTTTGGGGTTGTTTTAGCTATCTATGTACAGTATATCGCAACAATCTTTTAATACATATTTGTTTTTCAGAAAACAGAAAACAAAAGAAAAGAAACGTTGTTAATTGGCACACAGCCATTCTCAACGTATCCTTGTAAACCAGCCTCCTCTGGAAATCTACATTTCATTTGCTTTCTAACGCAGATGAAATGTACGGTAGATTCCCGGAGGAGGAGGCTGGTTTACGAGGCTAATCTCAACGGGCCTCTGGACTGGCAGAGGAAACAGGGACATTACATTACGTACCTCCTTTGTTGGCTGCGTCCACAGCCTCTGCAGGCAAACCAAACTGGTTCATGAGAGGACCCAACTGTCCTGAGGCCAGGGCACTGCTGAACATACTCATAGCCTGAAATACATAGAATATTATCATTAATGAACATACTCATAGCCTGAAATACATACAATATTATCATTAATGAACATACTCATAGCCTGAAATACATAGAATATTATCATTAATGAACATACTCATAGCCTGAAATACATACAATATTATCATTAATGAACATACTCATAGCCTGAAATACATAAGATATTATCATTAATATCATTAATGAACATACATAGTTAGCCTGAAATACGTAAATAGTATGATTAATAAACATACTTGCAGCCTGAAATATATAGTTTTATGATTAAGGAACACACTCATAGCCTGCACACACAACACACATTATGAAGTTGTTCTGAGAAGCTTGTGGACAGGGTGAGATGCCGTGGGCTCGGTTGGGCTCGGCGAGCCCAGACTTATTTAGCTGCACGCGTGTGCGCCTTGCCGCCTCACGTGCAAGCACGTGCACGTCACGAATTTAGAGGGGCACCACTTCTAAAATCCGTATCACACCACTGCTTGTGGAGTGTGGTTAATAAGATGCAGTCTGCTTGTTTATTAATACTGGATTTATACTTGGTTGTGCGTCGTGTCTCGCCCTAAAATAGCCGTTCTTCAAGCTCCAAACGCATCGCAGCGTGATGCATTGAAAGCTTGTAGACCTGCAATTCTTTGGGTGGCCATGAAACTACGAATAAATCAAGTGGAAATATGACAATTATGTAGTGTGTTGTGGTGGTAAACCTGTAAACATGTGTGCGTGCATGTGTTTGCAGGGGTGTAAAGTAATGTACTTCAGTTAGTTCAGTACATTGTTTAGGTATTTGTACTCTAAACATGGTCAAAACACATATCTTTTGGCCATTTGAAAATAGCCAATCTACAAGCTCACAATGCATTGTGAGCTTGTAGATCTGCAATTTTCAAAAGATTTTTTTCATAGATTTGATACATTTGTGAACTTGTGAAACGTCCTCTGTGTGTGTGTGTGTGTGTGTGTGTGTGTGTGTGTGTGTGTGTGTGTGTGTGTGTGTGTGTGTGTGTGTAACAACCTGTTGGAACTGTGGGGAGCTCAGAGTGTTAGTGAGCTCCTCAGTGCTCTGGCTCAGAGACTCTCCAGAGGGAAGGTAGTGTGTGTGTGTGTGTGTGTGTGTGTGTGTGTGTGTGTGTGTGTGTGTGTGTGTGTGTGTGTGTGTGTGTGTGTGTGTGTGTGTGTGTGTGTGTACCAACCTGTTGGAACTGTGGGGAGCTCAGGGTGTTGGTCAGTTCCTCAGTGCTCTGGCTCAGAGACTCTCCAGAGGGAAGGTAGGGCATCAGCCTCTGCTGCACCTCATCGTTAGCCAGGATGGGAGCCATCACCTCTGGGGTCAGCACACTGGCCAGGTCCACTGCACGCACGCACACACAAGCACAAACACACGCACGTACACACACACACACACACACACACACACACACACACACACACACACACACACACACACACACACACACACACACACACACACACACACACACACACACACACACACACACACAAGTAACATAACATCACTGTCGGGGCAGAAACTCATTTTTCGTAAAGTAAAGTCCTGCTTCATCGTGCAAGACAGTCGCACAAAACTAGTGAAAATAGCAGATCGGCTATTGTCACGATTTTAAATAGTTTTTAAAATAACAAAGAGAAGGTTTTGGACATACAAAACCTCTGGCAGAAACCTTGTATCTCCAAGTTTCAAATGTGTATGTTTTCTCGTAAAGCAAAGTCCTGCTTCATCATACAAGACTGTCACACAAAACTAGGGAAGTAGCAGATCTACAAGCACTTGCAGTACTGAAAGTACTGAAAGAAATCATGAAAGGTTTGCTTTTTGGGAATGTTTTTAGATGCCTCACCTCCTTGGCCACTAGGGGGCACGTTCATGGTGGCCAGGATGCTCTGCAGGTCACTGAGCTGGATGGGCTGGGTGGGGCTGGAGGGCAGGGCGGAGGGGGTGGAGGGGGTGGGCGTGGCCGTGGGCGAGCCCCCGCCCCCCGCCGAGGGGCTGATGGGCGTGGTGGCGACCTGGGTGGAGCCCAGACGCACCGTGCTGGAGCTGGAGGTGGGCGTGGCCGCCGTGGACGGACTGACAGACAAACAGATAGAGAGTAGTAGTAGTGAAAATAGCCGATTTACAAGCTCACAACGCGGCACGAAGCAACGCATTGTGAGCTTGTAGATCTGCTGTTTTCACTAGTTTGGGTCCTGGTCAAACGTCTAATTTCTCAGACACAGACAGAGAGAGAGGCCAGACAAGCAGTGTTACAGTCCAAATTTTGAAGAAAAAAAAACATTCCCAAGATTTTCATTCTAGTTTTTATTTGTTGAAAGAAATAGTCTACATTTCTTCATCATAGTTTTAGTCGACGAAATTGCAGACACACTGCAGACAAGTCGAAAGAAAGAACATCAGTCACCATTATTAATTCCAAAATCCCACTTCGGTTCTTATCAATTCCCAAGTTGGGTGTGGCTGTCACACTTTGGAAAATAGCGATCTACAAGCTCACAAACGGTGCAGTACTCTCTGTTACCTGGTGGAGGCGTTGCTGGCTGCAGGAGCACTGCTGCCCAGGAGACTGGCCAGACCTGGACCTGCTAGAGCTCCAAGACCTCCTACAGTACACACACACACACACACACACACGCGCGCGCGTGCACGCACGCACGCACACACACACACAGGAATGTTATGTCAGTGACATGAGACAAGACAAGTCCAGGTGTGTCTTTGATTTCATGACATCCACACTTTATCATTCGAACGAATACAATTCAGGCATTTAGCAGACGCTCCAAATCCAGACAGATTTACAATAAACAAGGAAAACACAAGCTAATACAGTGATGTTACTAGGTTTTCAATGTAATGGGTCCCGGGACCCACAGGTGGTCATTCAAATGGGTCCCAGAAAAGTTTTATGAGTCCTCAATACAATGTTTTCGAGCGCTGTGAGCTTCTTATATTTATTTTACAATTTGGCTAATGTTTGAACTTAGAACTACTAAAACTACTAAAACATGTGCCCCTAATGAATTCGGGTGCGCAAAATGGCGTTGGAGATTGGTGGAATCAAAACATTGACGTTTCTATCGCCTGTTTAAGACTTTCTACGTGGATTTTATTTGTGTTAACGTAGGGTAAAGTAGGATGCTTTCACCCATGAACAATGGTGGTGTCTGTGGAATTTTAAAATGTTTTTCTTTTACTGCGACCCGGTAAATTATTTTAACATGGACTCCAATGGAGGCGCATCCCCGGGACCCCAGGACCATGACATGAATGAGTCCCTGGGCGACTTGAATGAGTTTTTGATGCGGGATGCGCACGTAATGACATCACACTACATCAAATGCATAGAAAGAGTAATTTAGGATCATAGGTAAACCAGGAAACTATCCTAAACCTAAACAGTAGAAAGAATATCAAAAAAGAAATTATCTGTACATTGAAACTATACACTAATAGTGTGTATAATGCCAGATCTACAAATGACCTGGCAACTGTCTACATAAAATGTTAGGTTACATATACAACTAGCCTACTAAAAGTTGTGAATTAAGTGTGATCACTGGTTGCATTGTGTTAAAGAGCCACATCCATAACAATATTTACAATACTATTTATTTATAATTAAGTGCTGAACATTGATGTTTTTAATTATCATTCTATGAAGTGTGTCTTACCGAGCCCGCCCAGTCCGGTTGGACCAATCAGCTGCATGAGCTGGTTGTGACTCATATTACCCAGCAGGCTCTGCAGACCACCCTCGCCTGTCAATCAAAAAGAACACCACATTTATTACTAGAACAAGACAGTAGCTGGTGGTTCTCAAACTGCGGTCCGGGGGACCACAGTCCCCCCCCCCATTTGATTGAACAAAAACAATAGAGGGTATGCGCGTGACATCATCATCATGCCCGGGAGTTATGTGGGAACGCCTACTGAGTGGCAAAAAAACTAGAACAAAGGGGTTCTACAGCGCGCCTCAGCCTACACAGCTAGTCTTGTGCATCACAGGAGCAGGGACAAATGTATGCAGTAGAGAGAGAGATACTGGAGCAGCTCAGACGATTTTGGCCTTTTTATTATTCAGGTGCCAGTACAACAGGATTGACTAACGTTTCGATGCTAGTGCATCTTCGTCAGAGTCATGAAATGCAGCAAACAAAGAGGAGCATTTAAAGAGACAGGAGAGGGTGGCTCTCTCAATCAACCAATGGCTGTTGGTTCTCAGGTATCAGGTGCTGCATGGCATTCTCAGGCAATACTGATTAGATAAACAAATACATAAGAGTAAAAATAAGAAAACAGTGCATGTACAGTCAACAATAGGGGCCAACAGTGTTAGGCCAATAAAAACTTTTACAAAATATATATATGAATGCATAGCACAAACAGAGTATAGGCAAAAAAACTACTTTCTGGCCTTGACAGCCCATACATCCAAACAGACAAGTGCTATCTGATTGCATTAAATGACGTTAAACACTTTGCCACTCGATTTGCCATACCCTCTATATAGGATATTTTATTATGATAGGTAGGTATCTATCTATGGGTATAAACTCTAGCAGCAGTGTGGAATATCCTAAATAGAAGGGGAAATCATTTAGTATTTTGAAGCTGCAGTCGAAAACATTTTAGTGAATAAAAGGTTATTTTGACCAATGTATGTGTCTACTATAACTGTGGTTGTAGTAATGATCTCCCTTATTTGAGTCATTCAGATCCTGTGGTCTGGTATGATACCTACTGGTGGTACTGCACTAAGCTCAAAAGCTTATTTTATAGGCATGTAGCAATACCAAAAACACAAGGATAATATCCCCAGAACAGGTTATTGATACATTCTTGTTATCGCCTTACCCTCTGGCTCTGCCAATAAGCAGACTTTCAGTTATATCTCACCAGAAAACATTTAGGCACTCATGCAGGAGACCTGTGTTGGACCTAAGAGTTACGGATTGCCTTATAAAAGCAGAATGCTGAGCGTACCTCCCAGGGCAGAGAGGTCATGCCCTCCGCTGCCCCCGCTGCCCAGTGCCCCGGGCATGGGAGGGTTGTTCAGATACTCGTTGACCTTACGACAGAACTCCTCGTCCTTGTCCGTTTTGGGCTCCTGGGGTCAAAAAAAAGAGAAAAGAAAAAGAGAGAAAAAACAAACAGATTCTAGATCAGTTCCATGGTACCAGTGGCCTCTTGACATCTAGATAGTGAAATCCTCCCAGTTCATTTATCCATTAACATTGTACATTCTATCTTTTTCATACTTCTCTGTAACTTTGTAAATAACCTTATACTGCTGTGCTGCCTCTGGGCAACTGATTTTCCCCCTTGGGATAATAAAGGTATCTATCTATCTATCTATTACAGCATCTCACATTCACAACCTTTTTGTCCATGGTTCAGCTTGTCCTAAGGACAATGTCCTTGTATAACTGAGTCCTGTGCTCGTTGGCAGAACTACCTTAGACCACCGATCTGTATCAGACTGTGTCTACTCTACATACCTCTCCTCATGATATCATGTAGCCTACATGAAAGCATAACCACGAGGCCTGGTGAAGCAACACTGACCTGCATCCAGAAGAACAGCCTCTTGGAGCCGGCCTTGAACTTGAGCACATAAACCCTGCCAGTGGTGCACTGGTTCACCCGCTTGAACTCACAGTCGTCAGGGAAGATGATCAGGTCCTGATCAATGCATTATTATCATTAACACACAGGAAGATGATCAGGTCCTGATCAATGCATTATTATCATTAACACACAGGAAGATGATCAGGTCCTAATCAATGCATTATTATCATTAACACACAGGAAGATGATCAGGTCCTAATCAATGCATTATTATCATTAACACACAGGAAGATGATCAGGTCCTAATCAATGCATTATTATCATTAACACACAGGAAGATGATCAGGTCCTAATCAATGCATTATTATCATTAACACACAGGAAGATGATCAGGTCCTAATCAATGCATTATTATCATTAACACACAGAAAGATGATCAGGTCCTGACCGATCAATTATTATTAACACACAGGAAGATGATCAGGTCCTAATCAATGCATTATTATCATTAACACACAGGAAGATGATCAGGTCCTAATCAATGCATTATTATCATTAATACACAGGAAGATGATCAGGTCCTGATCAATGCATTATTATCATTAATACACAGGAAGATGATCAGGTCCTGATCAATGCATTATTATCATTAACACACAGGAAGATGATCAGGTCCTAATCAATGCATTATTATCATTAACACACAGGAAGATGATCAGGTCCTGATCAATGCATTATTATCATTAACACACAGGAAGATGATCAGGTCCTGATCAATGCATTATTATCATTAACACACAGGAAAATACACAAGAGAGAGACAGAGAGAGAAACAGACAGAAAGACAGACACATGAGCTTGAATGAATGAATAAATGAATGAAAACATTTATTTTCGTGTCTGGCTGCCACTCACAGCCCATCCCTTACGGGATTATTCAGACACAATTTAAGGAACATAGTCCAGTGCCAACATACTGACACCAAAATAATAAAGTAAATAAATACCACATACTATCAAAAGTACAGACAGTTTAGTAGTCGAATTTTCCAAACAAGAGAGTGGAGGGTGAGAGAGAGAGAGAGTACTGTCTTGTGCTTTTCCGAATGAACAAACCGCAAACAAACTAATCAATCAATCAATCAATGAGTGTTATGAACATACGTCGTCCACGTTAGCAGTGGTGCGGTCCTTCCAGCAGAAGTGGATGAGGGAGTCGTCAGTCTGCTGGATGTACACCTGGCCCTTGCGCTTGTCGGGCGTCACCGTGCTGCCCTTCATGGTCATCTTCCCTGCTCTGAACTCCACCAGGTATTTACTGGAGGAGCCGCGCGAGCCCGACACCAGGCTGGGGAACAACGCTCCGGACGCCATGATGGTTGAGGAGAGAGAGAACGCTGGGGAGAAATATACCGCTGGGTTATGACCACTGTTTTACAATGTGGTGTAAAATCATTATGTTTTGTTTGATGTTACAGTTATTTATTTGCGAGTTATGACCAAAGGTAAAATGGTAAATGGTAAATGGTGCATTTATATAGCGCTTTTATCCAAGGCGCTTTACAGAGATTGTGCATTACATTCACCCAAACACACACACATTCATACACCGGTGGCGGAGGAAACCATGCAAGTCACCAACCTACTCACGGGGAGCAATTAGGGGTTCAGAGTCTTGCCCAAGGACTCTTCGACATTAACTCAGAGGGAGCCGGATTCGAACTGGGAACCCTTCGGGAACCCTTCGTGCTCTAATAACGGTTTCTCTACCCCTGAGCTATGCCGCCAAAGGTCACAGTAAAGTATGTAAACCGGCACATCCTGTCAGTAGGTCCATAACACCTCAATGTCTACACTAGTGCAGTGGTTTTCAACCTTTTTAATCCAAGTACCACCTCAGAAAAGATGTGTCTCTCCAAGTACCACCATAATAACTGATGCTGAAATACAGGTGTGTAGACCTACAGCAGGGGTGGGCAACTGTGATGATGGTGAGGGCCACTATATTTCCACCTTCACTCCAGAGGGCCACATTGCATATTGCTACGTATTGTATGAGATACTTGTCATTCTAGTATCTCATACAAAAGAAGCAAAAATAGCAGATCTTTGAGCTTGTAGATCGGCTATTTGCTTCTTTTGAATTGGAAATCCTGATTTTTTTTTTGTTATTTTTGAATTGGAGTCCTGAAACATTTTGATTTAATTTCAAACGCATTTAGTTATATACGGTAATACAAATGCATTGGACATAAAAGAAATACTACTAAACTAGTCATTAAGCTACTAATATAGTCTGACGGAATTAAAGCAGGTCATGTTAGCAATTGTAACGGCTGAATTCAATAATACATCAGTATTCCGGTATTAATCTGCGGGCCGCATTAAGCGAAGGTACGTGGCCCCCGGGCCGCCAGTTGCCCATGTATGACCTACAGTACCCCATCCTGTTCAGCTATGCACAGTTAACACAGGAGGTCAATTCATTCCTTGAATTAATGGAGATTTTTTAGTTTTTGTTGTATTTCTAAGCCAATAATTTGATCACAGGTCATCGGACAGATTTAGCTACTACATTTGAGAACTTCCCATGCAAACGAATGATTTTCAAATGTGGTCAATCTGCTTTCAAATGCTCTATTAACGGCTAGGTGTGCTGTCATGGTCATTTCAGCATAGCTGGAGAGCCTGTTTAGCCATGCTTGGTCAGAAGAACTACCTGTAGTATAATGTAAATATTTCACTCCCATTATAAGTATTTTTTTCTTATTTTTAGGAGACTCCTCTGCGTACCAGCCGAGGGGGGCCCATGTGCCACCAGGGGTACACGTACCACAGGTTGAGAACCAGTGGACCTCAATGCCTATGGCTGACCTGCCCATATATGGAGACCTCTGATGTCATGGACCTCCATCCATATTATGGAGCTGACCAACACTGACATCATCAACTCTACATCACCCGGTCCAGATCTCCATATGGCTATGGCTGACTCATTCTGACATCACCAGGATGACTCCCACATTTGTGAATGCCAATACATGTCAGTCTAACCAATATGCCCATATCTCCATATACATGGATCTCCATATATCGGTATCAGGGATCTCCATAATATATGGGTATTGATAAAGGATAAAATAAAATAAAAGTCCATATATGGGTATTCCCAGATGATGCCCAGTTCATCATGATTATGTAAGGAGCTATTTAGTGTTGTACTTAAGTGTGTTAGCTAGCTCTTTATAATAATATTAATCATCATCATCATCATCATCATCCATTTAATTTAATGTTAAGTGGGTCTAAATAATGACATGCCAGAAAACAGGCACTCCAGGATTAATGTGGTTATTCTTTTTACTGGGTGGATGTTAGCTTTGTGTTTAAAGCTAGGACAAAGATAGCCTGCTGTTCATCATGTGTTGGAGAAGACATTTCTCAGTTCTATGTTCTAATATAGAATAGAATATTTGCACCTAAACATCTTCCCTTTAACTGTGGTTTCCATTTATATCCACAATGCACAATAGTCTCTGTGTCTTTCTGTTCAACTCATCTTGACTGGCAATATGTTTAGCCTACATACAAACGAATCTAATTATTCCTATGATGAAACATATTCTTCTTAGAATGTAATAATATTGTCTTATAATAAATAAGTCATACATTCACTGGAAATGAGATGAACCATCATCTCACCAGCGCCTGTTCAATTCAGATCATGACTCATAAAAGCAGTAATCCAACTAAATAACTGTTATCATGTCATTGTAACTGCATGTCCTACACAGACAGTGATAGTAATAATAATAATAATCATGTAAGATAATAAACACACAGATAAAAGCATAAACACACTCACATAAGCTGTTGTTGTGAATGAATTAGCGACAGTCAGGGAGTGACATTCAAGCTTTTAGGAGCACGAGGTTGGTGATTGGCCGAGCGTTACCGTTGCCTCACTGTGATTGGTCAGATTACACGCCAGTCAAAAATCCCATCCGCACAGGTTCGGTAGAGAAGACACTGTACTAAACGTCTTTATAATAAACGGTCTGTTTGATGTTCTGTAAAAAGGAATAACAGGATAATTTAATTAGCTAATTGTGTTTCCATAAAACATTATTTTACCAAACATTGAAATGTCAGTAGATTGAATAACCACAAGTCATGCATCCGGTGTTTGTGGTCACGTGATAAAAATAAATAAATACAATCAAATTAATACAATTAATAAAATAAAATACCCATCTGGAAGGAAAGAATGACTGGCAATGGAAATATGCCTACAGTGATGATGATGATGATGATGATGATGATAACAACTAGGCCTATTGTGTTTTGTAATTTTAGCCTTCAAACTTCAAGTCTTCAATCAATGTTCATATTCATAATTTAGTGCTGTAAACTGATTTTCTTTTCTTTTGTTGAAATAAGTAAAATAGCTCCATATTCTGATACCGGTAATCATGTGTTTGTTTGTTCAGTGGGAAGCCAATACTTTTATGTAATCCAATATTTACATGCGGACTGTTTTTGTTAAACCTAAAGCCTCAGAAACAACAACAAAAACAGAGCACAATCAGCATTGTACCACAAGGAGTCGCTGTTGGTCACAAAGTGTAGTCAATTGCCCATAATGGTATTTAAAGTAGGCTACAGTATTTGAGTAAATGTATATTAGTTACTAGAATGTGAAGTGTCAGTTACTTTAAAAACAGAGTGACAATGAGGGCCTTGTGTATGCAGTGAGTGAACTGAACAAGACTCTTGATGAAGTTGTATAGATGCCTAGTGGTTCTCAAACAGTGGTCCGGGGACCACCAGTGGTCCTTGAGGGGATTCCAGGTGGTCCCCAGCTAAATGATGGAGAGATGGTAACCAAATGGACCCTTATGGATCGTAAGGGTCCATTTGGTTTCATTTTACAAGAGTTACATTATTGTTAAACATCAACATTATTTAATTTAAGAAGTCTACACAATAATTAGAGAATGTTGATGTAGTTTTATTTTGATCAACAATCTCTCCCATGGTACCAACATCAATACAGCATGGCATTGTGGACAAATTTAAAGCTGTACTGTGGAAGCTGCTCAACTAGTGGTCAGTAGCGGTATTGCTTTTTTCGGCCGGAGTCGCCGCGGACCACCGGAACGGGGGTCCGCGGACCACCGCGGCCGTCGCGAGCACCTCCGCCTTGCCGATACGATTCCGTAGAGCTGTCTCCCATCATTTTTAGACCAGAATTGAGGGAGTAGCAAGCAAGATTCCTTCACCAATGTAAACACAGTTGCTGAGGGAAGCTACTTCCTTTAGAGACAGCAAGACTCGCTGTGATTGGCCGGTGGTGTATGATCGGCGCTGTGATTGGCCGGTAGTGTATCATGTGGGAGATGACATCATTTTGCCGGGAAATTCTCCCCCCCTCACAACTCATAGAAAACATATAAAGAGAAGGCTTCAGAAGCTGAAAATAACAGAGTGGGGGTTCTAAAACTTTAGCGATTTAACAGTTAGGACAATTTTAAGATTTGTTTTATAAAAAAAGTTACATGGTATAACTTTAACCTTATCAAACGACAACAAATTATTCTAAAGTTTTAGGTCTGAGGCTAAAGGCCCATTCCCACTGGGCCAGATAACAGATAAAAAAATATTTCTCCAGATATTTTTCCATTCAAAGTGGATGGTAAATACAGATAAAAAAAAATATCTACCACAGATATTTGCCACATATACTTTTATCTGTGGCAAATATTTTTTTTATCTGTATCTACCATCCACTTTGAATGGAAAAATATCTGGAGAAAGATTTTTTTTAATCTGTTATCTGGCCCAGTGGGAATGGGCCTTAATTGTCATCAAATGGTGTTCTGTGGCTCCAATAAATAATGGACCTTTAGGCCTGCAGGTTAAACCTGGTACAGAACGGGTACACATTATTGCGTATCATTATTTTATGCTTTAACTATTGAAAAATAGCAGATATATAAAGCTCACAGCGCGGCACTCGGTGCCGTGCTGCGAGCTTGTAGATCTGCTATTTTTGAAACATTTTGAAAATTAGAATTTTGACCCGATTCCAAAAGTGTCTTTTGAATCCTTCTAAGGTTTTTTGAAAAACCTATGTTTCTATGTCAGCAATCTGGCCAGCCTTCGTCAAAGAAAAGGTCCTTTTCACTTGACTGAGCTTGTAGATCTGCTATTTTTCACTGGTTAAAGCATTCAATAATTCTAGGCCTAGCCAGTTAGCCACATTCTGCAGCTACATTCATTCAGTCTGTGTATTGAAGGCCAGCAGAGAAGAGATGTCTGATTTTGTTGTGACAGAATGTGGTCAGATTCAGCTCTTCAAACACAACATCCCAAAATATTCTTTATTATTAAATATACACAAACATTATTCATTGTTTATGAGAATGCCAAGTTATTACATATACAGTGGGTATACTCTTTTTCCACATTATTTGAATTTCTGTCTTTTAAGGGGTTCAATTTGTAGCAGATCACTTTTTAATGTGACAAACATTGACATATCCCTTTTTTTTTAATGTGACATAACATGACATATCAATCTTTGATGTGATATAACATGACACATCACTTTTTAATGTGACAGATAACATGACATATCACTATTTGACGTGACATAAACATGACATATCCCTTTTTTAATGTGAAATACACATGATGACATATCAAATAACATGGCAAACTGTATCACTTTTCCTCAAAACAGAATAGGATTCCGGTTGAAAACAAATGTAAATGAGATCTGCTTTATTTTCACATTTCAAGAGGGAAGGCCTCTAGGTTGTTTGCATAGGTTGAAGTATCCAGTGGTGAAAAGAAACATTAGTACATTTTACTCAAGTACTGTACTTAAAAGCTGCACTACGTTTATTTTTGTCCTAACCATTGAGCTAATAGAGCCGGCCTGCTTGCTCAGGGGATAAATTGAATATTGTGTGTCAAATCCTGTGTCTAGGTGAGACATGACTGTTGACACAATCTTATCGTGTCAACATAAGAGCCGGGAGACAAAATACAACCACCCAGTTGTATAAGTTATATTGTATTAAAGGACAACTTTAGTTTTTTACAACAAGGGTTCATATTTTAGATTGTAATTAAAGAATATAAAAGATGAGTGTTGAAATTATTTCATTTACTGCTTTCTATTGTTTTAGAGATTCTTATTTCAGTGGCTGGGGGCATGCGTACAAGAGGCTAAATATGTCATTTTACACAGAATAAGCCCATTGCAGACAACGCAACCTTTCATGGTTGGATGTGACTTATGGGGGCTAGAAGTGTTACTGTAAATAGCAATAAAGAAACTGCTGGCTTATTGTGTCTAAAAAGACATATTTAGCCACTTGTACGCATGCCCCCATGCGTACGCATGCCCCACATTTTAGCACGGTAAACGCAATAAAACCATAGAACGAAGCAAATGAAAACATTTTAACACTCACTTTTTCTTTTCTCTAATTACAATCTAAAATATGAACCCGTTGTAAAAAAACAAAGTTGTCCTTTAAAGGAGTAGTTCATCCCCCAAATGACTTTTTTTCTATTGATTACTCATGCTATGGAGACTCAATAATATTTTCAGTTTTTTCCTAAGAGAATAATTTGATAACAATAAATGTACCTCCATTGAATTCCGGATGGGGACCCAAATGGGGGTAAATTGACTAAAATATTTGTTTTGTCTTAGCAACGTGACAAATACAAAAAAAGTATCATTGAACTCAAGTCTCCATGGCAAGAGTAATCAATATAAATACAAGGATTTTGGGGGTGAACTACTCCTTTAACATACTCTACCATACAGATTGTATAAGTTATATTGTATTAACATAGTCTACCATACAATTGTATAAGTTATAATGTATTAACATATGCTAACATACAGATCGGACAAAAAGTTAAATAGTGCTGCTTTGTACAATTTTGAGCTAATTCTACTTTATACCTTTTCAACAATTTACTCTTTTACTCCATCAACTACATCTCAGAGGAAAATATTCTACTTCTTAATCCACTATAATATAACTTGAACCCCAGCATCTGAATTATGAGTAAAACCGCAGACCTACAAGCTCACAGTGCATCACGTTCCAACGCGTTGTGAGCTTGTAGATGGGCAATTTCCAGCAAAGCTATTTCATGTGGAGCAAAAACCGGTAAAGACACTAGTATAGAGCCAGGAGGGACTCCAGGGGTGTAAGTGGTTAAAGCATGCCTGCTGGAGATTTGCTCTCTGCTGATCACACCTTTCTATCACACAAGTCAAATGTGTACATAGTATTAAAATTTGCCACCAATTCTACAAAATTCTTTATCTATTTGTGGCGCTTAATTTTGAGATGAAAACAGGCCATAGAGAGGACATGAAGACTGTATTTGACACAAAGACACATCAAATCACTGGATATAGCATCATAACTCCGCTTTCTTTGTATCCAATTTGATGAGTACAATGTTTCCAGACGATAGCGTTCCACATCAACCATGTGTTCTGTTCACATCAAATGGATACAGTGAAGGCCTGTGTGTCCATACTGTCTCCGACCACCAAACTTTTCGTGGGAAAGGTCCGGTTCAACTACAAAATGACGTCACTCGCAACTTCTGAAAAGCATTACGCCGGATTAGGGATGGGACGACACGCGATATCATCTTTTATCGTGATAAAAAACACTATCGTGGAGATTTAATTCATCGTGATATCGTCCTCCGTCATGCACTGGGATCAATTCACCTTTTATTTGCCGAGCTGCATAATTGAACCCTCTATAATTGGTAAAAGATACTTAAAATATACGTACTTGATACAGTCTTTTTTTCCGCTCTCTAACACATCTCTTTGCCAAAAAATAGCATATCTACAAGCTCACAACGTGCTGCGCTGAGTTTGTAGATATATTTTTTTGACAAATGTTCCGCCCCAGGATAATTGATTTCGATTATCGCGATAATATCGCAAATCGCGATTTCTTTTGTCACAATAATCGTGATATGATATTTTCATATCGTCCCATCCCTACGCCGGATTAGAGTTCGGAAAGCCACACGTCGGAAAGTCGGAACTCTCCGACAAAAAATGTGTGGTGGTCGGAGACGGCATGGACAGCCCTTTACAGTAACTTGTTCTGTTCATTTTTCAAATGGATACAGTAACAGTAACTTGTTCAAATGGATACAGCCAGAGATGGGCACAACATACAATATACTGTACTATCCTGGTGACAGTATCCTGGTATTTCACATAGTACTTTTAATTTGTATTTCAAATATCTTTTTGTACTGTAGGCCCATCTCTGGAAGTCTGGATACAGCTACAGTAACGTGTTTTGTGCAGAAAGACCTTTAAAGCTGACCATTGTTGCACCTATTATGCAGCACGTCTACAGCATTACATTACAGTTAATAATAATTACAGTTACAATCATTTAGACAGCATTCCTCCGTTTACTAAGTGAGTAAACAACGTCATAAGAGCAGCTTTTTCATCCCTAGTCATCTACAGCATAGTCACAGAAAATAAACCCACTCGTCCCATTTGAGGGGTGTTTCTTTTAGTACTGAATAAAATAAATATCTAGTATTCAAAAAGATTATAGAAAAGTAACAGATACTTATAAATGTAACCCCTGATGCAGCTTGATATAGAGTATAGTATGTGTGCACTAGGGCTGGGCGATTAACTGAAATTATATTGAAACCGGGAGTGTAGAGTCATTACGACGTTCGATAGTTCGACGTCACATTCGTCCGACGCTGGTGAATGTTAACCTGGTGAATGCTACTATGCCTAAACCTAACCTCAGTAAAACTATGCCTAAACCGAACCCTAACCCTTAGTTGAACTAATAGGACGTTGAAATATCGAGATTTTACCATTCAAACCCACATTTAGAACCTTTAACCGATGACATCTTGCTCATGTAGATTAATCGATTGATGGACAAGCAGGTTTTTTTTGTGATTTCTTAAAAATAAAATCTTGTATCAATGAATCAACATAATTTTTATTTTATTTTTTATAATCAACTAAATTGATCAGTCTGGTTAAAAATGTGAGCCCTGTATTATACAGTACTTTGTTGTACAAAGGTGGCGTGCAAAAGGAAAATGGTGAAAACAGCTTGTGATCTTGTAGATCAGCAATTTTCACTATGGAGCGTCTATACCAGTGGTTCTCAAAGGGTTCTTTTAAGGGGGTCTAAATAGACCCATAAAAGTCTGTAACTCTGACAGTGTACAAATGGAACCAAAATGAACCAAATGTGATTGAGAAACACTGGTCTATACCAACACAACTGTGTTCGGGCGGGGGAAGTCGGATAATTGGCACTACGCCCGCGTACCCCTACGGGCTGGGGGGGGGGCACCTGTCAGCACAGAGTGTTGGGCAGGGTTCCCCAATAGGCGGCCCACGGGCCATTTGCGGCCCGCGGGGGGCTACTGTCTGGCCCACACCAACCGCAGTAAGAGCAGCAACAACACTAGTATATCGTCGTTGTCGGGTGGAAATCTCGTATCTCCAAATTTCTAAGTTCTTTTGCAAATCATACAAGGCCGTCACACAAAAGTAGTGAAAACAGGATCTACTGATCTACTGATCGGCTGTTTTCACTAGTTTAAATCATTTTTAAAATGATAAATGCGGTTTTGGACATACAAGGTTTTCACCCGACAAACGATATCTGAACTGTCGCTGGAGTAGCGGGAACGCCACCGTCGCCCCCTGCAATGCTGTGGCCCTCGGCTTGGTACCCTAGACATAATTCGGCCCGTGGGGAAAACTAATTGGGGAACCCTGGTGTAGGGCGAAAGGCTCTATGTCCCCCCGGTGGGGGCTCCTTACACGTAGATGACACATGACATTGAATCAAAGTTACATCGCTCAGCCCTAGCGTGCACGGCACATGTAGATGTGTACACTTACCCTAATGTTTATAAAGTGGCTCAAATGTTGCATTAAAACCACAGTGCTTAGTAGTTCGGGCCCTATTCTCGACCGGTGCTTCGCCCCTTATCCCTATTTGGAAAATCATTTTTAAATAGTTCAAATAGCCGATCTACAAGCTCACAACGTGTCGATGTAGTTTGGCTATTTGAAGTACTTTAAAATGTAGTATTTAAAAAAGGCAAAGCCGTTTAGGGATAAGGAAGGGCACAGGCGAAAATAGGTCCCTTTAGTCTCTCCAGACAGACTCACGCAATTCCTCACGCAATTCTCGAACGCTTCCGTCATAACGTTGCAAAAAAAAAGTGCAGGTTGTAAGGTTGAAGAATCCCTGGTCTACACTCTACAGCATACACAATGCAGCATTAAAATATTTAGTAATCATTGTCTAGTTTGAGAGACTACTTAGTATTTGACAGCAGTAACAGTCACAGTACAACCTTTTTCGCGGGGAAAAACAGCGACAAACAACAGCCGACATCCCTGGCACGGGCTGGGATGACGGACAAGCATACGACATGTGAGGATTACGTCGATTTACGAGTGCGTGTGTCGTCTGAATTTAAAAGTCAACTCTAAAAACGAAAGAGCTTATTGTCGTTTCAACTCTGTAAAAAACTAGTCATTTATCAATGCACTGTAAAATCGCAAATAAACCATTTCTAAATATATACTATTTAATCAAAACGCTTTTTTTTTGTTTCACAGATTGTGTAGAAATGGCAAGGTGACACATGTCGTCTGGGGGTTGGGGGTGGGTTATTGGGTATTGGGGGGGGCTCAATAGATGTCGGGTGACTGGGGGGCCTGGGCGTAACTCCTCTCAAAGTAGCCTCCAGTGTAGAGCCAGTCCTCAGAGCCTGTGTGAGGGTTCGTTCCCTGCTGGAACCACCTGGAGAAAAACACACATCATTAACTAGGGGTGTAACGATACATTTTAATAGCGATTCGATACATATCACGATACATGGTTGACGGTACGATATTGGTTAATTCATGGCGATACGATACGATTCGATTCAATGATTTAAAATCAATATAGTAACTATTTAGCAAAGACATTAAATCTGTGTGAAAGGTGTGGATAGTGCAGGTTTTTAAGGGAAACATGTATTATTATGGATATAAATAAGTAAACACAGTGATTATCTACCAAATACATGGTCATTGTATATTAACAAACCTGCACCTTGACATGAACCCAGAGATTACACACATTTATCGATAGACCAGTGTAGCTATATGGAAAGGAAAAGTAATTACATTTTTCTTCTTAAAAGAAGCGCAACACTTGTGGAATACTTCCAGACGTCTGTAAACAAGGAAATACTTTGCGAGCTTGTAGATCTGCTATTTTTGAAAAAAGTTGTGAAAATGTGTGCAAATCTTTGAATATATGTATTTTTAAAGCGAACATTTGTAACTCAAATGTTGCTTCTGGGTGGTCCCTGGAACTAAATATTTTGAGATGGGGGTCCGTGGCCAAATACATATCATTTTGGGGGTCCTTCACATGAAAAGGTTTGAGAACCACTGACACAGTAGTCTCTCAAGAACAGACTAACTGAGCTCCAGTTGAGTGAAAAGGACCTTTTCTTTGACGATGGCTGGCCAGATTGCTGACATAGAAACATAGGGTTTTTCAAAAAATCTTAGAAGGATTCAAAAGACACTTATCCACAAGTTTCCGCGGGTGTTTACTGGAGACCATCGGGACCAAACTTCCGGGTTTAAAAGCAGACATACAAGCTCACGTCGCGTCGCAGATGCAACCCGTTGTGAGCTTGTAAATCGGCGCCGGAAGCTCGGTACAGACGTCTGCGCAATGCACTATGGGGCGTTAGAAACTCGTGGATAGAACCGGGTCAAAATTCAAATTTTCACGATATTTTTCAAAAATAGCAGATCTACAAGCTCGCAGCGTGGCACTCGGTGCCGCACTGTGAGCTTGTATATCTGCTATTTTTCAATAGTTAAAGCATAAAATAATGATCTAAATGGGTTAAAATCTCTTGGATACAAGCCTCTCAGTGCCTGTGGTTTCTAGGGGTTTGAACTGAACTGCACCCACCTGTTGGACCAGTCCTCTTCATCCTTGGAGCGTTCCTTACGCGCCGCACGCTGCTTCTCCTCCAACCGCTCCTTCTCTGCACTCGCTGCGTCTACAAGGTTATGATGACATCACAACATCATAAGGTTTGACATCACACATGGAGGGGAGTGCCCTGTTCACCAGCTTAACACATCGGGTGCCCCTGGATGGAGCCCCATTTATCCCCTCTCGCTGCCCAGGCCCACCACCATTCTATTGAATACGGCCCTGCTGCGTCGATGCATGCGTCATGACGTCACTTGGTCACATGACCGTAGACAGGATGTTGTTGTGTAACTTACTGTATGGACCAGTGTTGATCATAGCTGTTCATTGCCGATCAAAAGTTGGTCATTTTGCCGCAGCCGGCCACAGTTTTAGCCATAAAACAAACATCAGAGATAAAGGGCGTTAAAGATGGGGAAATGCATTGGAGTATATGGAGAAAAACAGCCGTGCGATGCTCTCAGCGCCGATTCGAAGCGACCCGCGGTGAATGGGCTGCATCCAGGCGTAGCCCCGACCTAACGGTGAGATTTAAAGTTAATACTGTAAATACAGTAAACACGTCAAAACGTTGTGGGCCTACAGCGACATCAAAGAGTTTGACGCGTGGGCACCCGGTGAGTTAATGTGCAAGATTGTTTTCTCACTAAGCCGTAAAGAAACCAACATATACATTGTACGTGTATACAGGGTATCTGCATATTGCTTAAGACCTTTTAAATATTGGAGAAAGAAATTGCTATTACTGCATAAGCAAAAAAACTATCACATAATAGTCAAACGTTGGTAAAATTGTCAAATATTACCTAAGAAAGAGGCAAACATTTTGAACATAGCTGACTACAAGCTCAAACCGAGGTGTTGTGAGTTTGTAGATCAGCTATTTTCACTATGTTTATCTGTGGAACCGAGTCAAACTACGGTAAATGTATTGCCTCAACTCCTATAATTACAAGTGCTCGTCAGGGTGGGGGTCCCCAGTTAAAATATGATTATTTTGTGACATTATTTCAGACCACTGAAAATGTATTCTAAAGACTATGGCTAAAACTGAATCAAAATTTGCTGTCAAAATGAACACTGGTCCTCACCTAACCTCGCATCACCAGTCTTTCCACCTCAGAGGAAAGCCTGGTATTGGTTTACGGGCAGTTTGATCTGATCTGGGCGTGGCCTAAACTGGAAACAAGCAGAAGAAGCAGCGTCGCTTTGTTTTGGTCCCCCGTTTGTTTCCCCAATCCCTATTAAAAGGCTGGAGTAGCCTAGTGTAGTCTTTCCAGTCACTACGAGTTGGACTAAAAGATGGATATACCAAATAAACCTTTTTCCAAAATAAGCAAAACTACGAGCGCGGGGAATTATTTTGAGTTAAAATTGTTTTCGGTTTGATATTTCCGGCCAAAGTGTAGTCCTTTGAGGACTACAACGTGACGTAAGCCGCTTCCGCTCCCGACCGGATCAAAAGCCAGAAATTGGAAGCGATTCCAGGCTACTCCTCACCTATGTCTCCGTTCTCCATGGCTCTGATGTCAGGTCTCAGCCTGCAGTCTGTAGAGGGCAGCAGTCTCTTCATGCCAGGCTCCAACTCGTTCAGCGCCAACGCAAAGCTGCTGAAGTTATACATCTGGACGGGGGACACAGGGAACAGTTATATACGGTATATAGCCATACAAATCTTCTCTTATGGGGGTCCCTGGCATATCTTTTCAAATGGGGGTCCGTGGGCTAATAAGTGTCAATTTGGGGGGTCCTTGACATGAAATAGTTTGAGAACCACTGCTGTAAATCCCCCTGGATTAGGAGTGTCTGCTAAATGCCTGGATTGTACGTGTCTGACAACATTATGACTTTTGAGAATTTGTGTGTCTGTGACTCTTCAACACAACAGCGTTGCCAAAAAAAAAAAAAACATGGACGTGGATGTAGACTAAAAAAAAAATTATGAGAAATTGGCCCAGTAAGGGTCGATTCACACTCCACTTTTAGAGAAAAAATCTATTTCGGTTTGGCTATGTCCGAATTTCCAACGTTCGGCTATTCGGTGCCACCGAGATTTTGGGACTCCCCAAACTGAATCATAATAAATTCGTCCCTCTGAACCTGGTGGCCCTATTTTGGGCATACAAAACGAAAATACTGTGTGTGTGTGTGTGCGTGTGCACGCGTGCGTGCGTGCGCGCGCACGCACGTGTGGATGGATGGATGGATTTTTAATGGGCTGCCCCGAAGAGATCATTCCCTTTTGGATGAGAGACAAGGAACGTGATTGGTTTGGATGGAGGAGGGTTGGGTACCTGCGCAGAGTGGGCGGGGCGGGGCGTCACCCTCCACAGCAAGGCACTTCCTGGTATCACCGTCACCGTTTCCTCCGGGAGCTCACAGCCGTCATCACCTTCTGCACTGTGTTCCTGCACGCGCACGCACGCAAACACACACACACACGGACACAGATACACACAAACAACATATCCATACAAACATGCATCATAATCAAGCAAGAGGACAAAGCCACCTCATCTCAGAAGGGTTTGATTATGATGCATAGTCCTCTAAATAAATACAGTAGGACAAGGGTCTTCAACAGGGGGTCCGGGACCCCTAGGCCTAGGGGGTCCTCAGATTTACTACAGGGGGTTCTCCTTTTTTTATATTAACCACTAGAACCCTAGCGTCCATATTCTGAGAACTTTAGCCAAAAAAATAGCCGATCTACAAGCTCACAACGCCCAGTGTTGGGGAAGTTAAAGTTACTCAGTTACATTTTGATTAGTCTCGCGTGGCCAGACTGTTGCCTCCGCGATTTGGTCAAATGCTCCCGTCATAGAGTCTGGCAAACCGGGGAAGAAACGATGAGTGCGAGATGAAGCGGAAGTGAAGCCCCCACGTCACTTCCGTTTCAGTCTCACATCACACATATTTATCATTATATAAATAAAAATCATATAAGCATGTTTAGCTTGCTGCTTAGCAGAAATGACATTTTAAAATATAGTTTTTTGAACGGTAATGCCCGTTTTCGATACTCGCCGTTCGGGAGCTGCTGTTCCAGACTCTATATAGCATTCAGAGATTGTGGAATAGTTGTTTGGCTACGCGAGACTACATTTTGATTGACGATCAAATGTCATGACTCATGTAAACAGTATCCTCAACAGATAGATAATAATTTTCTTATTTTTTAACTTTATTTTAGGAACACAGATGTTTTCTAAAGAAAATTTCAACGTTTTTTAAATGAAATATAAAACTCAGTTGAGAGGCATATTCCTGCTGGCATGTGACTTTTATGTAGGATATTATATTTTGTTTCATATAGGCCTACACCAAATGTACATTCTCAATGTAACGCTGAAAAAAATAAAATAACTCAAGTTACTTACTCAAGTTACTTTTTTCTATGTAACTTGAAACTTACATTTATCCAGGGGTAGAACTGTATCTTGATCAAGTTACTGCCATGGTGAGTTACTTGTAACTGTACAAGTAGCTGTCATTTTGTTCTGCTGCTGTTGGTTGTCATGGTTGCCAGTTCCCACCTGATGTCATGTGGGAGCTCAGACTCACCCAGACCATAATGAATAACCGATAGCTTGCATAACGTCTTCAGGCTAGGACTTACATCTAAGATGTACAGGTCATCTAACAGTATATGGTCTGTCATCCATCCTCCATGGATGATGATACGATCTCCCAGCATGCAACAGCACATCCCATACCTCCTACAGGGGCCTTTCCCCTTGGGCTTAACCTGCTTCCAGGAGAAGGTCTCCGGACTGAATTTCCACAGATCATTGAAGCACTGCTGGTTCCTATTCCAGCCACCAAATACATACAGCTCTCCATTGTAGGCAAAGGCAGAATGACACATGCGTCCTTTTGGAATAAGGTGTCCAGAAGGCATGCTCAGCCAGCAGTTGGTCTCTGTGTCAAACACTCTGATGCTGCTGTTGTAGTAGTCGTCCCCATGACAGCCCCAAAATACAAACATCTTTGTCCCGATGATGGTGGCAGAGTGATATGCTGAAGCAGGTGGGGGGGTGCCTCTGGTGTTAATTAAAGTCCAGACCATTGCGCTGGTGTCCAACTTGTACATGTCATCAGTATATATGTCATATATGCTTCCTCCATACACATACATGACCTTCTCCAAGACACAGGCTGAGTGGAACTTCCTTCCTTCTGGAATAGTCCCAGAAATAGTGGGTTTGAACCAGCTGTGGGTGGCAACATCAAATGCATGAAGCACATTGCAGTAAGACTTCCAATTCCATCCTCCCCAGATGTAGGCAATCTCTTCTACCAGCACAGCTGTGTGGCCCCAGCGCCCGGAGGGAACCTCAATGGGACTTTGTCCTCTTTCATTTGTCACAGGGGGCAACTTCCTCCAACGCAAAGACACTGTGTTGAAGATGTGGACTTCAAACTGTTCCCTGTTGTTCGGGTAGCTGCCGTATCCTCCAAATGAGTACAGCTTGTGTCCGACTAGCACAGCAGCATGGCAGGAATTCTTAGGTCCTCCTTTCAGATGTATCGTCCAGTGAAACATTTCACACAGCAGCACCAGCAACACAGCTTAATTAGTAGGAATAGTTGTTGAATGACATAATGGTTTATTGGACGTTTACTTTTAAAGACAAGTACATTGGTTGTGATGTCATTGTATGATGACGTAATTATGTAGTATTTTGATTGATTAGAGGGGTTGTTGCGTGTGTTTCTATATGAGTGGAGCTCAAACCAAAATTATAATTATAGACTATATATATATTGTGGGCCAATGCGACACTCCTCCAGGTTTTGTGTAATTTGGTCTGGTGGTTTTTGCGTAATCCTGCAGACAGAGAGACAGATTCAACGCCTCGCAGCACAAGGCATTGTGAGCTTGTAGATCAGCTATTTATGGCAAAGAGGTATGGTGTAGAGGGGATAAAGAGCAGACTAAGTACAGAGTGAAAGATCAAGTTTACTAAGTATCGACGGTTCAAGTGGTTAAATATCTGAAAACACAAATTGACATGAATCCAAAATACACTATATGGAATCTACGAAAGGTTGTGGGGGTCCCTGCTTCATCTCTCTCTCAACTAAAGCCCCTATCAGAGTCCAAGGTGAAGAGCCTATCACCGCAAGTTTTAGGTGATAAGATATCCACCTAAAGTGAGAAAACAAGTGGACGGCTATCATAGTCACGGTGAAGTCCTATCACTGTGACTGACTGGTCTAGATCGACCAATCAGTGAACAAGGTGATGGGCCGATCTGTCTGAAAGTAAAAACAGAGAGATGTGTCGGGATGTCCTCCATTCATGGGCATTCCTATATGAAGTCCTGTTAGATATGGGCTTAATATTGATGACATCAGGGATATATATGGGCATAAAAGGGATTCTGTTAGAGTGGTTCCCATGACATCACAACATACAATATATGTTATGTCCATACATGGAGATCCCTATCTGAACCAGCCACAAAGATATGGGCCATGTCTTGGCCATCTGGCCAGTGATATATATATTGTTGACATCAGGGATCTTCATATATGGGCATAGAAGGGATTCTGGGGAATACACATATATGGACATTTACATAGGTGATGTCACCTGTAACATCACCTGTGATGTCACAGTGTTGTGTCAAGGGAATCAACCCATAGACTGTAAAAATGTGTACACACACAGAGACAAGCTGTGACATTTCTCTAATGCTTCCATTGGAAATTAATGGTATGCTTTCTGGGAATGTCCTGTGGTATTAACCCTTTTGGAAAGAGGTACTGAGGAAACTTGGAATGGAGACTGCTTGGGACAAAACACTACCAGAATCTCCACTGTTCTGTCTCATGGGAGATCGCACACTTCTGCCACAAGGTGTCACCAAGGGGCAACATGCTCTCATCACTGCAGGCTTTATTACTGCAGCAAGACTGACACTGAGAAACTGGGAGAGCTCGTGTGTACCGGGGCTCGTGGATTGGACTCAACTTATGAATGGTAAATGGTGAAATTATCCAAGGCACTTTACATAGATTGTGCTTTACATTCACCCATTCACACACACATTCATTATTTACATTCACCTATTCACACACACACACACACACACACACACACACACACACACACACACACACACACACACACATTCATACACCAATGGTGGAGGAAACCATGCAAGGCACCAACCTGCTCACCGGGAGCAACTGAGCAACTGAGTCTTGCTCAAGGACCCTTTTACACTAACTCTGGGGGAGCCTGGGATCGAACTGGGAACCCTCCGTGTTCCGATGGCGGTTTCTCTACCCCTGAGCCACTTATGACTGAGACTGCATCTCATGAATATTTGATTGCCAAGAAGAACAATGTTAAAGGGAAGTATTAAAGGTTTGTTGTTTTAAATGTACTGTATACGTCGCAATTGGCAAAATCACCACATTTGCAAATGAAAGTTAAAAACGTTTTTTTCCCACACTGAAAATCTATCGGGGAATATGGATGGGACGATAATCGCTATTATCGCGTCTATTGTGATAAAAAAAAAAAACACGATAATCGTATGGTGGAGATTTCAATTTATCGTGAAATTGTCCTCCGTCATGCACTGGGATCAATTCACCTTTTATTTGCAGAGCTGCATGCATATCCCGTACCATTTAAACCCTCTATAATTGGTCAAACGGACCTGGAAATAACATACTTGATACAGAACTTTTTCAGTCTCGACCAAATGTCTTTATGGCAAATTTATTTTATTTTGATTATCGTGATAATATCGTAAATCAATTGTTCATATCGTCCCAACCCTACCTGGGAATCGATAAAAAAGAAATTAATAATCTGTCCAATATGCAGAATGTCTAGCGGCCTTGGTATGATTTCCCATCCCCAACAACAGTAGTGCAATACATAAAGTCAAACCATATAAAACACTCTGTGCCTTACCTTCATCTAATGCCTGATAAAGCATGTTCACGTGAAAAGAAAAACATACGTGCACACATGTTTGAGAACACACAACCATCGGTCAGAAACACACAGATTAGTTACAATACATTGGAAGAGGAGAGGATATAATAGTGTTAGTGAGTTTGTATCACAATTAACTCATTTAGTGCCACCCCTTTCACCACTAGAGGGCGCCCAGTGGCCAGAGAAAATCCCATAGAGATATGCTGGTATATGCAGAAGCCCTGCAGCCATGACTTGCCTGAACACTTTCCTTTGTGCATGACTGCATGTACAGGAAGAGGATGAAGTTAGCTTGAAGTTAGCTATTGGCTACCAAGCATTTTAGAAGCCTTATTTTCGTCAACTTAGCCATGATTAAACCTTGCACACCTCATGCATGGGAAAAAAACAGAGAAGAATGAGCTCTGAAAAATCCAATGCAATCCAGAGTGGATTTGTGCAGTTTGTTCACAGCTTTCAAACAAAAAAATCCGATTGGAAATCCGTTCAGGCATTCTTGAGATAATCGCCCTTATGTTTTACATGTAATGTAAACAAAAATGGCTGCCCTGTATGTTAGATGGGGTTGTATGGGGGTGGAACATGCAAAATCGCGATTGAAATCATGTTCACCAGATTTGATGGGGTCCCAAAAAAAAAAAAAAAAATTCAAAAAAAATTTTTTCAAAAAAAAAAAATTTTTTTTTTTTTTTTTTTTTTTTTTTTTTTTTATATCCCGAACTTGTTCGGGATAGGCACCCTGTGATACGATCATATATCCCGAACTAATTCGGGATAGGCACTCAATGAGTTAACAGTGAGTCTTAAAGGTGCATCGTGTGATTTTTTATAATTTTTTGGTTCAAATTAGGGATGGGACGATAATCGCTATTATTGTTTATTGTGATTAAAAAGGTTCCTGGACGTTTTTGGCATCGCGTTGTGTTAAAGAGCTGGAAAGACCCCTGCTGCTACTGAACAAACCCTCTACTACAGTAATGATTACTATCACAATAAAGAGCTTTAAATGTTCAACGACAAACGTTTCGTTTTAAGCAAAGAATATCACTTAAAGCACCTTTTTAAGCCTGATGATTAAGCCTACACTTGGTCTTGTAAGTAACAGCTCGGAAATAGCCGAACTATAGATCATTTTTTTCCAAGCGGTTACAAGACTAAGGTACGCAAGTGACACGGCTATAATAGGACAGATATGAATTATAACTAAAATGCAGCGTTGCTCACCTGTCTCTGCTTTTTAGAGTCTCCAGTCTTCTTGTCTGTCTTCTTGTGCGACTCATAAGCCTTGGGGTCCACGCAGTACAGACACTCAGTCCACTTCCCATACACCACACAATGCTTCTTCTTGCTACGGCAACGACAGAGGGACATTTCAGATTGAAAAGATCAGAAATCAATTGAAATTTTCTGATTTAAACTTCAAAACATGAAAAGTGCTGTTACTTAATGGACAACTTTGTTTTTTTTACAACAAGGGTTCATATTTTAGATTGTAATTAGAGAAAAGTAAAGATGAGTAAAGATGAGTGCTTTCTATTGTTTTAGCGATTTTAGTATTTTGATTTCAGTGGGTGGGGGCATGCGTACAAGTGGCTAAATATGTATTTTTAGACATAATAAGCCGGCAATTTCTTTGTTACTATTTACAGTAACACTACTAGCCTCCATAAGTCACATCTGCCCATGAAAGATTGCGGTGCATCTTGGGAATGGGCTTATTGTGTCTAAAAATACATATTTTGCCACTTGTACGCATGCATGCATCCAAATCAAAATCATTAAAATCACTAAAACAACCCGAACCCAAAGAATTCAGGATTCCAATTGAAAAGATGCAAAAATAGCCGATCTACAAGCTCAAAACGCATCGCGCTGCGATGTGTTTTGAGCTTGTAGGCTCAAAACACATGACAAAGTAGGACGTAGCAATATGCAATGTGGCCCGTTGGAGTGAAGGTGGAAATATAGTGGCCCTCGCCATCATCAAAGTTGCCATTATTTGAGTGACAATTAATCGTCATGTAAAATGTCAAAATGGTGACAGCCCTACTCCTCTCCCTCTCCTCATCGGACGGACGGACGGACAGACAGACATTTGGTCGTTTAATGGTTAGATGTAACGTGTGTGTGTGTGTGTGTGTGTGTGTGTGTGTGTGTGTGTGTACTGTACCTCTTGTCCTGGATGTAACCCTCCACTCTGTGCAGCTCCTTTCCAAACATCCCACAGGACTTGAAGTTCAGCACGCAGCGATCTCCTGTACTGAAGAGACATAACAACACCACAACAGTCAACATGAGACCAATCCCCTCACTCACACCACAGCGCCTCCTCTACTGAAGCACCGCAACAACAACAACACAACAGTCAACAGAAGATCAATCCCCTCACTCACACCACAGCGCAAGGCCTGTCGCAATTATGTGTGACACGGAAGTGTGAGAGACATCAGACTCAGAGACACATACTTACCCACAGATTACACACACACACACACACACACACACACACACACACACAGTGAGCTTGAAAACACGACCAATGACAAAAATGCCTATTGGGAGAAATACAACAAGAGCGAACACAGCTGGTGCGCTAAGGCTAACCAATGGAATACAACCACCCTAAGGGAGTTTTAAGCGGAAGAAATATCCGATCTACAAGATGGGTGGGTAGATGTGGAGCAACGCGTTGTGAGCTTGTAGATCGGATATTTTCACTAGTTTGGCAAAAGGAAAAGAATGCTGCTATTTGTCCCAAAGTGACTGCAAAAGATTGCTTCTACTTGTTTTAAAAAGCTTTATACCCTGTATATATAAACAAGAGAATACCAGCACTCACGGATCTGTATAATCTTGTATAATCTATACAACGCTGAAGAAGGCTTTATGACGAAACACGTACGTTGTTTGCTCTGCGGCGTGCCATGCCAACTTATATATACTTAAATAAAAGTGCCTTAAATCTGACAGAACCGTGAGTGCTGGTATTCTCTTGTTTAAAGTTACGTTCCCGACCGTGCACCCGGTAAAATTGCTCAGAGAAGAGAAGAGAAATGGAGTCGTGCTTGCTTCCTCTATGTAAAGATACCCTGTATATATAACATGTAAATAAAGACGCAATGTGACATACTGTAGCTGTTTACACAATGCTGTACCGCCTCCAACTGTATACTTTCCCCATTTTCAAAAGTTTTTATTATATTTTGACATCTGACCTGTAAACTTATGTTTTCTCATGCCAATAAAGCTCCATTGAATAGACATTTTGAATTGAAAATTGAGAGACTTTGTGCCGGTTGCTTTGAAGATCTACAATCTTATATTTACAATTGAGCAAAAGCCGCATCCCACTTCCAAGCCCATTCACGCCCACTTCTCATCCACTTCAACTCAACTTCAACTCAACGGTAGGGAGAACGTAGGGAATAATACCGCCCATTGGCTCGTATTCCCAGCTATGGGACCGGCGGATCCAATTTCAACCGAGGGGGGCGTAGCCGCCAGCACACACACACACACACACACACACACACACACACACACACACACACACACACACACACACACACACACACACACACACACACACACACACACACACACACACACACACACACACACACACCTTCCGCCTTCATGCAGCTTACAGCAAAAAAGGACTTATTTAATTTAGTTGCCTTTTGGGGGGGGGCACCCAATACGAGTGAGACACAAGATGGACCAATCTTACTCCAATTGAGGGCGCTATAGCGATTGTTTGAAAATGCTGTAGAGCCTTACGTCCCAGCCAGAGCCCTGAGGTCAGCTGACCAGTCGTTCTAGACTGAGCTCAAAACGAGTTATAAGATGAGGTGACCGGGCCTTTGCAGCGGATGGCCCTAGACCTGCCCCTTCATATCCACTCTGCTCCTTCACTAGAAGACCTTAAGTCTTCATTGAAGACTCATTTCTTCACTGAGGCCTTTGACACAGTTTAATTGTGTAAAATAAACTGTATAACTTTGCAATACAGTTTATTTCTTTGTAACACATTATTTGTCTAGAGAGAGAGATTTGTCAAGCCTCTTTTTTGTTTTCTTGTCTTGATCTGTTTTCAATGTCTTTATTTGTTTAAACCTGTAAAGCACTTTGGTCGTTATAGTGTATCATGCGCTTGATAAATAAAGGCTGAGTGACGATCCTAGATGCTATTGATCCTCAATGAATTGAGTACAAAGGACCCCAATGTAAACAAGCCATAGTGCATTTTTGGGTTTAGATCCTCTTAGTAGACCATTGTATCTGAACTGTACTGTCCTGTGCTTTTCCTATGCAAACTGCTAATAAAGTATTCAATCAATCAGATATTGTTGTAGCCAGGGCAGGAATTACATGGAGGCCATGGCTGCCGTTGCCCTCTCAGTTTGGCCTTGTGCCCCTCAAACCAATGACATGACCTGAGGCCACAGTGGCCTTGATGCACCAGCTGACTGTCTCTTTCTCACTGTCTCTGTCTTGTCAATATGTAGACAGTAGACACCAGTGTCTCTTTCTTGTCTTGTAGACACCAGTGTCTTTTGTTGATATTCTGAAATCTTAACTCTCCCGAGTCCCCATCTTTAAACCAACCCATTGACTTTGATTGGTGCAGGGCTGAGCATGGATCAGATTGTAAATACCATCATTTATCTATTTCACTGCAGATTAGGTTATCATCCCTAACCCTTAAATTCAACTAATTCTTTCAATAGACTACAATCGTATTTTATTTGATGGCCTTCCTGCCCTGCATTCGGCCTTTGTGCCCTCAAAAAATGGACAACACCAAAAATGCCCCTAAAATGAGGACATTTCAGGCCTGGTTGTAGCAGTACCTACCTGTGGTTGACCAGGTCCACAGTGCCGTACTGCTCGATCCACATCTTGCCCAGGATGTGAACGCAGCACATGGGGTTTGTCCACGTGTAGGCCTCCTTGTGTCTGCAAGGCAATGCACAGGTGGGACTGATCAACATAACCACGTGAATCAATGGACTGATAACTAGGGCTGTCACAATTATTACATAATCGTCTAATCGTGATTTTTTTGACATAATCGTGATTATTTTTCATAATCGTCATAATCCTTTCCATGTTGAAAAATGTTCATATATTTAAAAGAAAGTCAAAAATAGTGGAAATAGCAGATCTACAAGCTCACAGCGCGTCGCATCGCGACGCGTTGTGAGCTTGTAGATCGGCTATTTCCACTATCAATGTTCTTTTTTAAGTGTAAAGTTGTCAAATATGTCAGTCATTTCTTTGTATATTTAGGTTGTGTGTCATATCTACCATGTGCAACTTCAAAGCCTAAAAGCCAAACAGAAATGTAATTGTCCACGACGAAAACACAATTAAATCGTTAATCGCAATTATTTGAGTGAAAATTAATCGTCATGTAAAATGTCCTAATCGTGACAGCCCTACTGATAACATTGTATCGGTGCGTTTCCACTCTGCATCCGGTTGGCTCAACTCCTCTCCACTCTACGCTGCGTTTCAGTGGTTTACGACCAGTGGTCCGGGGACCACCAGTGGTCCTTGAGGGGGTTCCAGGTGGTCCCCAGCTAAATGATAGGGGTCCTTGAGGGGGTTCCAGGTGGTCCCCAGCTAAATGATAGGGGTCCTTGAGGGGGTTCCAGGTGGTCCCCAGCTAAATGATAGGGGTCCTTGAGGGGGTTCCAGGTGGTCCCCAGCTAAATGATAGGGGAGTTGTTAACCAAATGGAACCCTTATATATCTTTAACTCTTGACAGCCTATGAGCAAGAGGCCTGTCACAATTATTGCATTGAAAATAGCAGATCTACAAACTACTATGTTATGTGTCATATCTGCCATGTGCAACTTCGAAGCCTACAAGCCAAACAGAAATGTAATTGACAAAAGCACAATTAAAATGTCAATCGCAATTATTTGAGTGACAATTAACTCATTGAGTGCCTATCCCGAACTAGTTCGGCTTTATTATCGCATCCCAGAGTGCCAATCCCGAACTAGTTCGGCTTTTTAATAAAAAAAAAAAAAAATGAAAAAAAAAATGTTTTTCAATTTTTTTTTTTTTTGTCCTCTGTTTACAGAGGACGATATTTGCCGATATTTGCTGATATTTACCATCCACTCCAATGCAATCCAGGATCTTTAGAGCTAATTTTCTCTCTTTTTTCTCCCATGCATGAGGTGTGCAAGGTTTAATCATGGCTAAGTTGACGAAAATCTAAATCTAAAATGCTTGGTAGCCAATAGCTAACTTCAAGCTAACTTCATCCTCTTCCTGTACATGCACAAAGGAAAGTGTTATTACCAGCATATCTCTATTATTCTCTGGTCACTGGGCGCCCTCTAGTGGTGATAGGCTGGCATTAAATGAGTCATGTAAAATGTCATAATGGTGACAGCCCTAATCCTGACGGCCTTTGCTGCATGTCACTCCCCATCTCCTCGCACCTTTACATACAAGTTCTTATGTAAAGATGCATAAATACCCATTTAGAACGGGTACACATTATTGTGTATCATTATTTTATGCTTTAACTATTGAAAAATAGCAGAGTGCCGCGCTGCGAGCTTGTAGATCTGCTATTTTTGAAAAATTGTGAAAATTTGAATTTTGACCCGATTATATAAGTGTCTTTTGAATCCTTCTAAGATTTTTTGAAAAACCTATGTTTCTATGTCAGCAATCTGGCTATAGCCATCGTCAAAGAAAAGGTCCTTTTCACTTAACTGGAGCTCAGTTAGTCTGTTCTTGAGAGACTACTATGTCAGTGGTTCTCAAACCTTTTCATGTGAAGGACCCCCAAAATTAAATGTATTTGGCCACAGACTCCCATCTCTAAATATGCAGTTCCAGGGACCACCCAGAAGCAAAATTTGAGTTACAAACGTTCGCTTTGAAAACACACATATATTCAAAGATTTGCACACATTTTCACAACTTTTTCATTCAAAAATAGCAGATCTACAAGCTTGCAGCGCGGCACTCGGTGCCGCGCTGTGAGCTTGTATATCTGCTATTTTTCACTGGTTAAAGCATTCAGTAATTCTGTGTATCCAGTACTCACTTCGGTAGCTCTAGTGTCATGGTTCCTCGGGGCTCGGCCTCCACGCTCTTCCCCCAGAACTTGAGCTTAGGGTAGATGGAGCCGTGGAACTCAAACTCCTGCCGCAGGGACTGAGCGTGGAAGGCACTGACCGGAGGATGGTGGCTCACCTGCTCCGAGATCAACCTGTAGCCTTCCTCTTCCCTGCAAAATAAAAGCACAGCATGTAACCTTCCTCCTCCCTACAAAATAAAAGCACAGTCTGTAACCTTCCTCCTCCCTGCAAAATAAAAGTGCAGCATGTAACCTTCATCCTCCCTGCAAAATAAAAGCACAGCATGTAACCTTCATCCTCCCTGCAAAATAAAAGCACAACCTGTAACCTTCCTCCTCCCTGCAAAATAAAAGTGCAGCCTGTAACCTTCCTCCTCCTCCTCCCTACAAAATAAAAGCACAGACTGTAGCCTTCCTCCTCCCTACAAAATAAAAGTGCAGCCTGTAACAGGGTTGCCCACACTTTTTTTTTTTTACTTAAGAGCTACTTTTAAACAATGTACCTAAGGGGATCTTTGGAATAGCGGCACTGGTATTAAATAGTAGGGGACAAATAGGGAAATAGTGAGGGGGGGAGTCTTCATCCCATTCTTCACGGAAGTAGTAGGTTTTCTTTGTAATGCTACAGACTCTAGAAAACTAAGCATTGCATTGGAGTAAGGTTGGGCAATATATTGAAAATATATCGATATCGAGGTATCAACATACGAGCTATACATATATCGACGAAGGCGGCTTGAAATTAGATATTGGTGTATGTGTCAAATTAATTAACAGAGTGAGACACACTATGCATGCACATGCAAAAAAGCAGTCCATCTGCAACCTGGTTTGAAAATTGTAAATAAGTCATTTAATGTCTTTATTCTATGTGCACAGTGCAGTGTGCATGAATGGATATGCTATTCATTATCTGGGTTAGGCAGGCAGTGGACCTAAAGCAGAAAAACATTAAGAACTATATAAAGCAAATGTTTCTACTAATATCATGAGTAATATCGATGGTTGTCCTAATATCACCCAGCCTTACATTGCAGGGTTTGCCTACTTTAGAAGCCATGAAGGGAGCTGAGCGCTTGGTACCTTGTGAGTTCATACGTCTCCCCCAGCAGAGGGTTGAACGGCTTTCCGGTCCTCTCCCACTGAGACGCCACAGAGGAGACAGCGAACGCTGCAACAAACTGACACATAAGAGACAACAAACTGTCAATAGTAGCAATTCCATAAAGCCTCTTAAAGGGGAAGACCACCCATTTTCAATATTGAAGTATGTCATTAATATACCTTAGAGGAGTTTTGGGGTTTGTATTGTAAAGTACAACTTGATGACATCACACCATTGTACTTCTTTTTTCTATTTAAGGTATATTAATGACATACTTCAATATTGAAAATGGGTGGTCTTCCTCTTTAATGCGCATTAAGCCTTTTTCACTTAAATCTTTTTATGGAAACACTTGAAAATTCGAATAAACTTTCATTATCCGCAAACACTTTTATCCGCTTGGAGGAGGTGGAATTTGAGGTTTATCGAATAAACTAAATGCGCATTTGTGAATGGAAACGGGTCAGACAATAAATGCGAATAAATTATGACGTTCTGGGTCCATATCGTCCTCCAACTTAACACTTTCCCTTGCCGCTTAACGTCCATTGTATAGCGTTAGCCCACAAAACAAACCGGTTGTTTGTTACATACGGAGTGACACAGACTGTGTGTAAATTCCTCCCGTTTTCACCTCCCGGAGTCAAGCCATCCGTGGCTAACCCTTCCTCATCACACGGTGTTGCGTGCCGATCTACAAGCTCACAGCAGCTGGCATCCGCGTCTCCGCTCAACTATTTTCCACAATATTTATCTCTGGAGTGCACATCTCTGCCAGGCCCGGGAGGAACTCTGTGATTGGGCAAGAGAGACTGACGTCATCAAACTGACATCAGTAAATGGAGGCCTGTAACCAATATAAGTGGCAGAACGATCACGATATAGCTGTAATTCAACAGCACTTGTGGGGGTTGCTGCTGTCTGAGAAATGTTGAGGTGGACCTTATGTTTGAAGGGAGGACGACTCTATGATACTGCTGTTCCCGTGGGATCCAAGGTTTACTACTTTGGAAGTCACCTCGATGTGAATGACCACGATGAATGGATGGAATGGATCGATGTGCACATCTTCAACACAGTGTCTTTACGCTGGAGGAAGTTGTCCCCAGTGGCAAGTGGAAGAGGAGAGGTTCCCTCCACGCTCTCGGACCACTCAGCTGTACGGATGCAAGATGTAATTTACACCTGGGCGGACTTTAATGGTTTCGGGAAACCAGACCGCATCATTCTTTATGCATTTGATGTGGACACCCACAGGTGGTTGAAGCCCAAGGTGTCGGGAACCGTTCCAGAGGCGAGGAGTGGTCACTCAGCCTGTGTCTCTGGGAAGCTCATGTATGTCCATGGAGGATACAGCGACCAGATGACTGGACACACTAATGACATCTACAAGTTGGACACCACAATAATGGTCTGGTCTTTAATTAACACCAGAGGCACCCCGCCACCTGTTTCATCATATCACTCTGCCACCATCATCGGGACACAGATGTTTGTATTTGGGGGCGTGAGGAAACGCCAGGAATACTACAACAGCATCAGAGTGTTTGACACAGAGACCAACTGCTGGCTGAACACGCCTTCTGCAGAGCTCCTCCCAGAAGGACGACGCCCTTGTCATAAAGCCTTTACCACCAATGGAGAGCTGTACATATTTCGTGGCAACAAACGGAACCGTTACTTCAATGGTCTGTGGAAATTAAATCCAGAGACCTTCTCCTGGAAGAAGGTTGAGCCCAAGGGGAAAGGCCCGGATAGGTTGTCAAGGATGCATGGTTGCATGGTGGGAGATCGTGTCATCCTCTTTGGTTGTGAAAAACCCACAACCCATGCCCTGTACATCTTAGACTTGAGTCCTAGTCTGAAGTCCTTATGCAAACTAGTAGTTATTCAGTACGATGTGGAACAGGCTGAACTCCCACACAACATCAGGTGGGAACTGAGAGCCATGACTAAGAACAACAGTTAGTGGACAAACTGACTAGTGTCTGTAGGTGTGAGAGAGCTGTTGACTGAATAACTACTGTACATTGGATCCTTTTGGCTTTTATGACCAAAGGCCAAAATAGAGATGGCAGGTTTAACCCATTTAGGCGTAGAATTATTTAATGCTTCAACTATTGAAGAATAACAGATATACAAGCTCGCAGTGCAGCACTCAGCTTGTAGATCTGCATTTTTTTTTTTTTTTTCAGTTTCTTCTAATATAACTTTATAGAAGTGAACATTTGTATCTCAAATATTTGCTTCTGGGGGGGTCCCTGGAACAACATATTTTGGGATCCGTGGCCAAATTCATGTAATTTTGGGGGTCCTTGACATGAAAAAAGTTTGAGAACCACTGACTTAACTCATTTAGCGCCTCAGACAAGAAAGGGTTAATCGTCCAGCGTGCCGGCCGCCTGCTCCATCCTCGGCCAGTCTCTTATTTTGAAGGCCGGAAGTAGATTGAGCTAACTAAACGAATTCCTACTTGACGGAGATTTCTGGGGAAACTTTCTTTTCACTAGATGAACTTTTCCGCTGCCATTGGAAATTGATGGAAATAAGATGCAATTGGAAATTGATGGAAAACCATTTTAGGAGTGGTGCTAGCTGGAGTATTGGTAGAGCTTCACATGACAGTTAACTTGCTGCAGAATGTAGTCACGGCAAACACACTTGCAATTTCCAATTGCATCTTTCTAGTTTAATAATAGACAATAAATGCGAATAAATTATGACGTTCTGGGTCCATATCGTCCTCCAACTTAACACTTTCCCTTGCCGCTTAACGTCCATTGTATAGCGTTAGCCCACAAAACAAACCGGTTGTTTGTTACACACAGAGTGACACAGACTGTGTGTAAATTCCTCCCGTTTTCACCTCCCGGAGTCAAGTCATCCGTGGCTAACCCTTCCTCATCACACGGTGTTGCGTGCCGATCTACAAGCTCACAGCAGCTGGCATCCGTGTCTCCGCTCAACTATTTTCCACAATATTTATCTCTGCAGTGCACATCTCTGCCAGGCCCGGGAGGAACTCCGTGATTGGGCAAGAGATACTGATGTCATCAAACTGACATCAGTAAATGGAGGCCTGTAACCAATATAAGTGGCAGAACACACGATATAGCTGTAATTCAACAACACTTGTAGGGGTTGCTGCTGTCTGAGAAATGTTGAGGTGGACCTTATGTTTGAAGGGAGGACGACCCTATGATACTGCTGTTCCCGTGGGATCCAAGGTTTACTACTTTGGAAGTCACGGTGATGTGAGTGACCACGAATGGATGGAATGGATCGATGTGCACATCTTCAACACAGTGTCTTTACGCTGGAGGAAGTTGTCCCAAGTGGCAAGTGGAAGAGGAGAGGTTCCCTCCACGCTCTCGAACCACTCAGCTGTACAGATACAAGATGTAATTTACACCTGGGCGGACTTTAAAGGTTTCGGAAAACCAGACTGCATCATTCTTTATGCATTTGATGTGGACACCCACAGGTGGTTGAAGCCCAAGGTGTCGGGAACCGTTCCAGAGGCGAGGAGTGGTCACTCAGCCTGTGTCTCTGGGAAGCTCATGTATGTCCATGGAGGATACAGCGGCCAGATGACTAGACACACTAATGACATCTACAAGTTGGACACCACAATAATGGTCTGGTCTTTAATTAACACCAGAGGCACCCCGCCACCTGTTTCATCATATCACTCTGCCACCATCATCGGGACAAAGATGTTTGTATTTGGGGGCTTGAAGAAACGCAAGGAATACTACAACAGCATCAGAGTGTTTGACACAGAGACCCAATGCTGGCTGAACACGCCTTCTGCAGAGCTCCTCCCAGAAGGACGACGCCCTTGTCATAAAGCCTTTACCACCAATGGAGAGCTGTACATATTTCGTGCCAACAAACGGAACCGTTACTTCAATGGTCTGTGGAAATTAAATCCAGAGACCTTCTCCTGGAAGAAGGTTGAGCCCACGGGGAAAGGCCCGGATAGGTTGTCAAGGATGCATGGTTGCATGGTGGGAGATCGTGTCATCCTCTTTGGTTATGAACAACCCACAACCCATGCCCTGTACATCTTAGACTTGAGTCCTAGTCTGAAGTCCTTATGCAAACTAGCAGTTATTCAGTACGGTGTGGAACAGGCAGAACTCCCACACGACATCAGGTGGGAACTGAGAGCCATGACTCAGAACTAGCCTCTTACCCGCCCTCTTCCGGAAACCATTTCATTTGTTTCTCGCACTGGATTACGGAAGTTGGTCGTTTACTAGGCTAACTCAGAACAACAGTAGTGGACAAACTGACTAGTGTCTGTAGGTGTGAGAGAGCTGTTGACTGAATAACTACTGTACATTGGATCCTTTTGGCTTTTATGACCAAAGGCCAAAATAGAGATGGCAGGTTTAACCCATTTAGGCCTAGAATTATTTAAGGCTTAAACTATTGAAGAATAACAGATATACAAGCTCGTAGTGCAGCACTCAGCTTGTAGATCTGCATTTTTTTTTTCAATTTCTTTGAATATAACTTTATAGAAGTGAACATTTGTATCTCAAATATTTGCTTCTGGGGGGGTCCCTGGAACAACATATTTTTGAGTCCGTGGCCAAATTCATGTAATTTTGGGGGTCCTTGACATGAAAAAAGTTGAGAACCACTGACTTAACTCATTTAGCGCCTCAGACAAGAAAGGGTTAATTGTCCAGCGTGCCGGCCGCCTGCTCCATCCTCGGCCAGTCTCTTATTTTGAAGGCCGGCAGTAGATCGAGCTAACTAAACGAATTCCTACTTGACAGAGAGTTCTGGGGAAACTTTCTTTTCACTAGATGAACTCACTAGATAAACTTTTCCGCTGCCATTGGAAATTGATGGAAATCAGATGCAATTGGAAATTGATGGAATAACATTTGAGGAGTGGTGCTAGCTGGAGTATTGGTAGAGCTTCACATGACAGTTAACTTGCTGCAGAATGTAGTCACGGCAAACAAACTTGCAATTTCCAATTGCATCTTTCTAGTTTAATAATAGACAATAAATGCGAATAAATTATGACGTTCTGGGTCCATATCGTCCTCCAACTTAACACTTTCCCTTGCCGCTTAACGTCCATTATATAGCGTTAGCCCACAAAACAAACCGGTTGTTTGTTACACACGGAGTGACACAGACTGTGTGTAAATTCCTCCCGTTTTCACCTCCCGGAGTCAAGCCATCCGTGGCTAACCCTTCCTCATCACACAGTGTTGCGTGCCGATCTAAAAGCTCACAGCAGCTGGCATCCGCGTCTCCGCTCAACTATTTTCCACAATATTTATCTCTGGAGTGCACATCTCTGCCAGGCCCGGGAGGAACTCTGTGATTGGGCAAGAGAGACTGATGTCATCAAACTGACATCAGTAAATGGAGGCCTGTAACCAATATAAGTGGCAGAACGATCACGATATAGCTGTAATTCAACAACACTTGTAGGGGTTTGCTGCTGTCTGAGAAATGTCGAGGTGGACCTTATGTTTGAAGGGAGGACGACCCTTTGATACTGCTGTTCCCGTTGGATCCAAGGTTTACTACTTTAAAAGTCACGTCGATGTGAATGACCACCATGAGATCGATGTGCACATCTTCAACACAGTGTCTTTATGCTGGAGGAAGTTGTCCCCAGTGGCAAGTGGAAGAGGAGAGGTTCCCTCCACGCTCTCGGACCACTCAGCTGTACGGATACAAGATGTAATTTACACCTGGGCGGACTTTAATGGTTTCGGGAAACCAGACCGCATCATTCTTTATGCATTTGATGTGGACACCCACAGGTGGTTGAAGCCCAAGGTGTCGGGAACCGTTCCAGAGGCGAGGAGTGGTCACTCAGCCTGTGTCTCTGGGAAGCTCATGTATGTCCATGGAGGATACAGCGGCCAGATGACTGGACACACTAATGACATCTACAAGTTGGACACCACAATAATGGTCTGGTCTTTAATTAACACCAGAGGCACCCCGCCACCTGTTTCATCATATCACTCTGCCACCATCATCGGGAAAAAGATGTTTGTATTTGGGGGCTTGAAGAAATGCAAGGAATACTACAACAGCATCAGAGTGTTTGACACAGAGACCAACTGCTGGCTGAACACGCCTTCTGCAGAGCTCCTCCCAGAAGGACGACGCCCTTTTCACAAAGCCTTTACCACCAATGGAGAGCTGTACATATTTCGTGGCAACAAACGGCACAGTTACTTCAATGGTCTGTGGAAATTAAATCCAGAGACCTTCTCCTGGAAGAAGGTTGAGCCCAAGGGGAAAGGCCCGGATAGGTTGAAAGATATGCATGGTTGCATGGTGGGAGATCGTGTCATCCTCTTTGGCATGGGTTGTAAACAACCCACAACCCATACACTGTACATCTTAGACTTGAGTCCTAGTCTGAAGTCCTTATGCAAACTAGCAGTTATTCAGTACGGTGTGGAACAGGCTGAACTCCCACACGACATCAGGTGGGAACTGAGAGCCATGACTCAGAACTAGCCTCGTACCCGCCCTCTTTTTTTTTTGTAGAGCTGAAAATCCAACTTGCCATGTACCACCTGGGTAGTATCATAATATGCATTAACTCAATGGACAAATTGAGTCAGATCCTTTCAGTCTCATTAAAACTTTCCATTTTCATTTATTGAACAGCAGTGGCATGTCAGGACTGGACTTCTACCATTGGTTTCTATGCACAGGAACTAGTGTTGCCCGATCCCCATCACGTGATTGGATCGGCCGCCGATATGGTCATTTTTATAAGATCGGAGATCGGGAAAAAAATATCGAAAAAAATATTTTCTGGGAGTAGTGAAAGTTACAGGTAAGGTGAATGCGATATGAAACGTAAGCTTACCATAATCACAGTAATCCTTAATCATTTTCAATCATATTCAAGGGCTTTTGGAGAAATGAGACAGACACAGATACAGAGGGGAGGTGATTGTGTCAGACTCTGTGTCCAGCTGGCAGCTGATTCCAATAAGTAGTAATGGCCCCTTGTAATGGATCAAAGGAAGGCAATTATGTCTCTGCACTGTCAACTAGCTGCTACAGATGCATACTTTTCAAGCAGACTGGTTAATTGGTTCTTAACTTATTTTGTTTCAACTTAAAAAATGGCCAATGTTTTTATATAGTTTGTTGATTATTTTTGATGCTGTAATGGTCTATTTTATTTTATTTTTTGAGGTATTAAACAGGTTTTAAAAGTCCTTAAATCGTGACTTCACTGCCAAATTTCAAAGGCCACACCAAAGGTCCGCTGCACAATGCTTTAGAAACACTGCACTAGTAGGCCTATATCACTATACACTACTCATAAGCTTTGTTTTTAATTTGTTGATTCAGTGCTGCACTAAGTGATAGAATGAATAGAATTTTTTTTTTAATGCCTTGCCAAAAGATCGGATCGGGAAAGATCGGGATCGAATCGGAAGCAATAATATTTGATCGGTATCGGATCGGGAGCAAAAAAAACGTGATCGGGGCATCCCTAACGGGAACAGATATATTTTTTGTTATTTTTTGCTCCAAAAGTATTGTGATACTACAGCCTGAGGTATCGATGCAGTACTGGGAAATAAAATATATTACCATATCGATATCGATTATATTGCCCATCCCTATCCATGACTGTTATGAAGGATTTCGATCAGGCGGTACAATGTATCAATGTCTTCCCTTTTACGTCAAAACAATACGTAAGAGGGAGAGCAGTGCCCAGGATTACAGTTATATAACGTATCAACTCCTATAATTCCAAGTGCTTGCCATGTTGTGGGGTCCCCAGTTCAAATATGAACCTCTTCCCTAGAGGCAAAGTATTGTAAGACATAGTGTTGCGGTACCTTCATGCGCTCTTTGGAGTCAGGCAATAATTATTATTATAATGTTTTTATCCCACGATTTTTGTAACCCATTCTCTTTTTACCCAGTGCCAATTGCCTAAGCTGTAATCCTGGGTTCTGCCCTTCCCTCTGCCACGCCAAGGGAGCCCTGGCTGGCCAGGGGGGAGGAATTATAGAAACCAGGACAACTGCATGTTTTTGTGAGGGTATCTACCCTAGGAGACACAGGGAGAACATGCAAACTCCGCACAGGAAGGCCCCTATTGCCAACCCCACCTAGGGTGTGGGCGCTGATGACGCAGAGGAGGGAACACGTCCCCAGCGCCCACAGCGTCACCCGGCGGGAATCGAACCCAGGACCTTCTAGCTGTGAGGAGACCCCCGCAACCCACTGCACCATCGTGCCCCCTGACTGGGCATTAATTCTAAGACGTAGTGTTGGATGCTGTACCTTCATGCGTTCTATGGAGTCAGACTGGGCGCAGGCCTTCAGGATGAGGTGGGTGTGCTCCATGTACTCAGACAGTCTCTGAAGGAAGCTCAGCGGCTCGTTGAAGGACACCGGCATGGCTATTTTGGACAGCTCCTGTGTGGGAGCAACAACAAGGGGACACTCAGGACAGTCACACAACAAAGTCACATGAATGAAGTCACAAATAGATGACATAATTAGGTGATAATAAAGGGGGAGGGGTTTCTATGTGACACTTAACTGATAACACAGTTATTGCAGCACAACGTGCAATCCCACAGTACAGCATGCGTATCTAATCGAAGGCTCAGAGCGCCACCTGCTATTTGTTCAACACTTTCTGTTGCATTACCGTAAGCAACAAAACCTCTGTTGTTGCTTTTGTGTAAATGTATTAATTTCTTTATTAAGTACCGTAGCTGTGTAATAAGCAGGATAATTGACTGCAAACCTGTCAGGGTTTTATTTCTCAACCCCCTCGGCCGATCTCAACGACCTTTGCTGCGTGTCACTCCCCGTCTGAGCGTCTCTCTCCCAATGTCCTCTCTGTCTACAACTACTATCAATAAAGGCAGAAAAGCCAGACTAAATCTATAAAACTCACCATGCCCATACATTTCTATATAAAACTCACCATGCCCATACATCTATACTATAATTTTGCGAATGTCTGTCTGAGTGAGTGAGTGTCTGTCTGTATGAAACAGCGTTTCTCCTCGGTGGCTGGAGCAATTGATCTGAAATCGCATCACCATCAGCATATGAACACACCTGACATAACTGTGAAGCCCGTTTGTCACTTTCACAAATCGTATGCTGTATAATAGCATTTTTATGGTGTATCTATATCTATTTAGCCTACAGTACCTTTTGTGACCACACATGTTAAGGGAGGGGCGCTGTTGTTCAGGCCATGCACAATCACACACAAACCCACACACACACACACACACACGGGGGGGGGGGGGGGGGGAGTGTGTGTGTGTGTGTGTGTGCAGGCGGGCAGGCGGGCGGGCGGGCGGGGGGGGGGGGGGGACAGATGTTGTCCAAAAATCATGCAGATCGGTACACAGTATCTCTGTAGCCGTTAAATGGAACGGGTATTTCTTACATTGATGCTCCTACATATTAGCATGCAAGCACCAGTTAAAGTTACTTTCCATCCCTCATATACTGTGTGCACAGTGCACATCCCATAACCCACACACTGCACATCATTTCGGAGCTCATATCTTTGAACGGGTAAGGGCTAGTTTCTATATAAAACTCACCATGCCCATACATTTCTGATATAAAACTTACCATGCCGACACATTTCTATATAAAACTCACCATGCCCATACATTTCTTCAGCATGTTCCACACACTGAAGTTGTTCCTGCAGATCATCTGAGCAGGCAGGGCTTTCCTGGTTCACATTCAAACACAACAACATACAGCACAGTATGAGTGACTGTGTATTACTGGCTCATTAACAAAACATGAGTGACTGTGTATTACTGGCTCATAAACAAAACATACAGTATGAGTGACTGTGTATTACTGGGTCATAAACATAACGTATGAGTGACTGTGTATTACTGGCTCATAAACAAAACATATGAGTGACTGTGTATTACTGGCTCATAAACAAAACATACAGTATGAGTGACTGTGTATTACTGGCTCATAAAAAAACATACAGTATGAGTGACTGTGTATTACTGGCTCATAAACATAACATATGATGAGTGACCGTGTATTACTGGGTCATAAACATAACATATGAGTGACCGTGTATTACTGGGTCATAAACAAAACATATGAGTGACCGTGTATTACTGGCTCATAAACAAAACATATGATGAGTGACTGTGTATTACTGGGTCATAAACAAAACATATGAGTGACTGTGTATTACTGGCTCATAAACAAAACATACAGTACGAGTGACCGTGTATTACTGGCTCATAAACAAAACATACAGTATGAGTGACTGTGTATTACTGGCTCATAAACAAAACATACAGTATGAGTGACTGTGTATTACTGGCTCATAAACAAAACATATGATGAGTGACTGTGTATTACTGACTCATAAACAAAACATATGAGTGACCGTGTATTACTGGCTCATAAACAAAACATATGATGAGTGACCGTGTATTACTGGCTCATAAACAAAACATATGAGTGACTGTGTATTACTGGCTCATAAACAAAACATACAGTATGAGTGACTGTGTATTACTGGCTCATAAACAAAGATGTGTTTTATTTTTTAGGTTTCATTGAGCCAGGGAGGAGAGCCTGTGTCTCACTCTCGTGTGAACGTGTGAATAGATGAATGTAATGCACACTGTTAACTCTCCTACTGACAGATTATTTATTTATTTATTGGGTCTGGTGCCATCAAAAAGCGTCTTACCTTTGCGACGTTATAGTAGATAGACAGAAATATTTTTTTTTATTTTTTTTTATTGTGCAATAGTGCACTTTGGTCTGCCAGGCAGCAGAGGGCGGCGTCATGCGAGAATGAATGTGAATTTGCCTGTTATGTGTTGAAGAAGAAGAAGACCAGTCACTGGCCACAGAGCCTTACAGCCAGAGGAAATCAACAAGGAAGTGAATTGTGCTCCGTTGATCTAACGCATAATGGATTTTTTACACCATCACCGCGGAAAATGTGTTTACAGTAGACGGCCGCGCGACCCCTCATCAGCTTACAGTCATCAGACGAACGAACCGAACGAGCGCCGTATTGGCATCGAGGTTCTGTAAAAAATGGGGCGAACGTTAACGTTCAAAGCGTGGGGAGAGTTAAGTGCTTTGGATAACAGCACTATATAAATCACTGTTTCCCAAACAGTGTGTCAGGACCCGAGTTTGGATCGTGGACCAATTTTTTCTCCTGGGTCCTGAGTAAATATCCCTTTCTTTTGGTTTCCTACATACATTACTAAATATAGACATATTTCAAAAGATTAAAACAAGTTTAAACAAATAAATCATATCATCTTTTGAAATTATTTCATAAATGAAAAATCTTATAATTAAAAAAAAAAAAAAAAAATTGAGGAAATAGCAGATCTACAACAAGCGCACAACAGCGCAAAGCTGCACGTTTTTGCGCTTGTAGATCTGCTATCTTCACTAGTTTGGGTCCCGGGGAAACGTCTGGTTTCTCTTTTGGGTCTTTAGAGCTAAAGGGTTTGGGAACCAGTGATATAAATGCACCGTTAACCATGTAAGGGTTTGGGAACCAGTGATATAAATGCACCGTTAACCATTTAAATGAACACAGGCATATTTCCTGTGGTGACAGCAACATGTCTCACCTGCGCTGCCACTGTCCGTTCTCCTGCGTGTTGGAGGTGTGTTTACTGTTAAAGCACAGAGCATCTTTATAACTGACCGAATCCTCGCCGGAATCGCCAAACTCCAGTCCTGAAAACACCACAACGACAACAAAATGATGCAGCTTAGAAGAATTGTTATTTCGGTCAACGTTTTGCCTGTCGTCTCTCCTAAAGGTACTCGCATCAATCCTGCATGGAATTGTGGGCAAAATGTTATCCAACGATAAAAAAATATTCTACGTTTTTGGAAAACATTTTGCAGAATCAGCATACAGTATAATTCGATGGGTCCTTGACATGAAAAGGTTTGAGAACCACCGATATAGAAACATATGTTTTGAAACTGTTAGCGTTCAGAAAACATTTTGTAGGATCAGCTAGGCCTGTCACAATTATTACATAATCGTCTAATCGCAATTATTTGACATAATCACAATTATGTTGTCATAATCGTCATAAGCATTTCTATAAAAAAATTAAAAAAATCACATATTTTCAAACATTTTCAAAATAGTGGAAATAGCAGATCCACATGCTCACAACGCTTCACGACGCATTGTGAGTTTGTAGATCGTCTATTTCCACTATCAATGCTGTTGTTTTTTTAAGTAAGCTGACAAACATGTCAGTAATTTCTTTGTGTTTTCAGGTTATGTGTCATGTCTGCCATGTGCAACTTCAAAGCCTACAAGCAACGACAAAAAAACAAAATCAAATCGTCAATTAATCGTCATGTAAAATGTCATAGTCGTGACGGCCCTAGAATCAGCTTCAGGTCCTAATGGGTGATGGATTGACGTCTGCCTCTCACCCGTCTCGGCGTCGTAGAACTCCTCTTCGCTGGTCATAACGTTGACGTTGTCATCTACCACGCTCACGAATGCAGCATCACACTGTTGATGAGGTTGACGTTCTCACCTACCAGGCTCTTGAATGCAGCATCACAGCCTGCAAAGAACAAGCTGTTATTACTTCACGGCAGTGGTCTGGTGGGTGGCTTTCATTCTTTATGCCAGGGTCTATAGTGGGTGCTATAAACATTATTACAAATAATAAGTTGCTATAATAAGGTGCTATAATATTATTACGACTACTGTTTGCTATTACAACCAGTTCCTTTCCCCTTCATCAGGCGCACCGGCTGGCCAGGGGGAGGCATTATAGAGACCAGGATTACTGCATGTTTTTTGTGAGGGTATCTACCCTAGGTAGTCTGGGATCACTTCACTTTTCGGGGTTGTAACCGGTCTGGAGCGGAAACCACAACACGTCATGTTGTAGTACTCAAAGGACTACAATTTCCCGGAAAGATCAAACCGGATTCAGTTTTAACCCAAAATATTCCCCTGCACTCAAGGACATACTTTTAGGGCCTACCTAATAAACTCCTTGATGCGGAGTAGTTTTGCTTTTGAAAAATGAGTTTGGTATATGCATCTTTTAGTCCAACTGTTAGCGACTGGCAAGACTACACTAGACTACTCGAGCATTTTAATAGGGATTGGGGAAACAAACGGGGGGATCAAATCAAAGCGACGCCGCTTCTTCTAGTGGTCTCCGCGCTTTAGGCGGAAACCAAACGGCCTGTTGTGAATGAACACCAGGCTTTCCCCCAGAAAGCCTGGTAGGCGAGGTTAACCCTAGGAGACACATTGGGGAGAACATGCAAACTCCACAAAGAAAGGCCCTTTCGCCAACCCCAACTAGGGTGTGGGCGCTGATGACGTGGAGGAGAGAAAACGCCCACAGCGTCCCCCAGCGGGAATCGGACCCAGGACCTTCTAGCTGTGAGGCGACAGTGCTACCACTGCCATCACCCAATAACCTTGCTTGATAGCAAATAATGTTTAATCTTTGTGTTCCTTTCCCTAGCCAATGGAAGTGTTGTAAACATGTCTTATCCATTATGTTCTGATGACACCAAACGAATACCTCTGTTTTAGAGATGTTACCAATCAATCGGCAATGGATCGGATCGGGCCGATCAAAGCGTGATCGGCGATAATCGGTGGTTTAGATCAAAAGGTAAATGCACCGATCCGATCCGATCGGTGCATCCGATCAACCAGCCGTTCAGTATGCCCACTTGAAGCCATTTTGGGTTATTGATTTCCACAGTGCTGAAGGAATAATTAGTTACTGTTATGATAATAAATACATAGTAATGCTGGTAAATAACTATAAGGCAAATATATAAATGAATTCATGAGTGAATGAATGAATTAAAGTTAAAACATTAACATTTAGAAAATATAAATAATAACTTGATCGGATTGGTGATTGATCGGTATCGGGTGATCAAACTTTTGTGATCGGTGCTCGGTGATCGGTTCCAAAAAACCTGATCGGACCATCCCTACTCTGTTTACTAAAGTTGTATGTCGAACAACAAGTTCAATGTCACAAATGATCCTCCCTGTGGAACTGTGTGCAACGCACAGTCGCACACACCTCTGTCTGCATTTCATTAGTAGCTGCCTGCCAGTAGCCCGTTGTTGTTGCGTTTCGGGCCACAACAAAACTGATATGAGAGAATTGTTTGGAGAACTTGTGTCATAGTGAACTCTGGTTGCCATGGTAATGGTCAAGGTGCCCACGTGCCCAAGATTAACCTCATCCTGCCATGTTCTCTATCCACCTATGAGGAGGCGGCTCCACTGGGCCAACTGTCATCATCAGTGATAACAACTTCCATTGTGCATAGAAAGAAACTCTGTCTATTGTACTATTTGTCAGAGGGAGAAACTTGAGAACCTTTTTGATTATTGTTACCTTGTCTGCACTCTCTCTAATACAGTAAGCCAGGGGTCTTCAACAGGGGGTCTGGGACCCCTAGGGGGTCCTCAGAGTTACTACAGGGGGTCCTCCAAATCTTCCAATCCTTTTTATATTAACAACTTGAACCCTAGCGTCCATATTCTGTTAACTGTAGCCAAAAATAGCAGATCTACAAGCTACAACGTGAGCTTGTAGATCGGCTATTTTCGGGAAAGAGGTTTGATGTAGAGGTGATGCTCTGGACCAGAGCTAGTGTAGAGGGGAAAAGAGCAGACTAAGCACAGTGAAAGGTCAAGTTTATTAGGTAATGACAACGGCTCAAGTGGTTAAATATCTGAACACACAAATTGACTTGATTGAATCCAAAATACACTGATGATTGCGCTGTCAAACGATGACACAATATGGAATCTATGAAAAGGTTGTGGGGGTCCCTGCTTCATCTCCCTCTCAACTAAGGGGTTCCTTGACCTGAAAACGTTGAAAACCCCTGCAGTAAGCTACAAATATACTCTGCCGGGTATTCTCTTGTCTTCTTTCTTTGTGAATTAATTATTTTGTTTCATGGGAATAAGATTTAAAGGAGTAGTTCACCCCCAAAATGATTTTTTTTCTCTCTATCAATTACTCACCGCATGGAGACTTGAGTTCAATATTTTTGTCGCATTCCTAAGCCAATAATTTGATTGTAATAAATGTAACCTCATTGATTCCGGATGGAGACCCAAATGCTCTGTCCGGAATCAATGGACCCACAATGAGTCTCTCTCCTCAAATGATAGGCTTTGGAATACGACGAAAACAAAAAATATATTATTGAATTTAAGTCTCCATGGGATAATCGAGGTGGTTTTTAAGTTGAACTACTCCTTTAAATGCATATTCTTATCTATTTAGTGTTCACATTTACTGGTCACAGTGTTTCTCAAATTGGGGTACGTGTACCCCTAGGGTTACGCAAGGCTACTGCAGGGGGTTATGTGAGGAAAACTCGAAAATGTGAATATGTATTTTACTTTTATGGTTAATGATAAAACATTGACAGAGTTTGTGTGAACCTGCTCATATGTACATTTCTAAACCAAATGACACCAATAACTTGACTAGTAGTAACAGTTATTACCGGTAAGCAATGTTTATTTGCCATTATGCTGTTTTATTTTGAACGTATTGGCATTGGAACTGGACTTTTCATGTCAATTTTGCTGTAGTAGGGGAAGGGGGTACTTGGCTTCGGAAATCAGTATAAGGGGGTACTGCAGCCAAAAAAGATTGAACCACTGATTTAAAATATATCCATCATCGCCTGACAGCGCATCGCGGGTTTGAGTCCCCGTTCCCGACGATGTGTCTCTCTCCCCATCTCTCTCCCTGTTTTCTGTCCATCTCCAATGTACTAACAATAAAGGCAGAAAAGCCCCAAAAACATATCTTATATCATAAAAGATATGTTTTTGGGGCTTTTCTGCATACATATAATATGTATTCTTTATACCTAGGGCTGTCACAATTATAACATAATAATCGTCTAATCGCAATTATTTGACATAATCGTGATTACTTTTTCATAATCGTTTCCATGTTGAAAAATAGTCAAAAATAGTGGAAATAGCAGATCTACAAGCTCACAACACGGAGCTTGTAGATCGGCTATTTCCACTATCAATGTTCTTTTTTTAAGTATAAAGTTGTCAAATATGGCAGTCATTTCTTGGTATATTTAGGTTATGTGCCATATATCGACCATGTGCAACTTCAAAGCCTAAAAGCCAAACAGAAATGTAATTGTCAACGACAAAAACACAATTAAATTGTTAATCACAATTATTTGAGTGACAATTAATCGATTGATTGATTAATTGAAGACTTGCATAGAAAAAGGTACAGTTTCATGACGGTACAGTTCACTGGTAAATGGTCAACTAAAAGGAGATCCTAGAAAAGTCTAAGCTTATTTCCATAGGAAACCATTGAAGTATCTCATATAACATTCAAACATTGAATGACAGACGGATCGTCATGTAAACAGGGTTCCCACACATCTTAACCAATTATTTTCCAAAACTTTTCCAGAATATTTAACCCAATTTCCAGGACTATATAACAATAATTCAGCTCAATAACGAGTCGCTTACTCCGATGTGCAATGCCCAAAGACAGGTAGTGTATGCCAGTGGTTCTCAACCTTTTCAGGCCGTGACCCCCGAAATAATCATATTTGAGCTGGGGACCCCCACCCTGACGAGCACTAAGAGTAGAGGAAGTTTGTATAACACGGTTTTATTGTGAAAATAGCAGATCTACATACTCAAAACGCCTCATGTAGATCTGCTATTTTCACAATTTCTGCCTCTAATATTTGACAATTTGGCCAATGTTTAATTTGTCATTTCAGCGGTATTAACAAAATCAATAACCAAAGACAATCCATATCTATTTTTTCCAGGACCTTCCAGGACCCTTGATCAATTCCAAAACTTTTCCAGTACTGGAAAGATATTGTTCTAATTTCAAAATATTTCCAGGAATTTCATGACCGTGGGAACCCTGTGTAAAATGTCATCATAATCGTGACAGCCTTATTTATACCCTCCCACGGGTTGACAAACAACATGTTCTGAGCACTTTATTTTATAAATAGACATTCATAGGCACTCTGATTCCTGGAAATACTGGTTTGTTTACAAGCATTCAAACATTGTGATCTGGACTATAGATTAAGATTAAGAATTCAAAAATTGTGATCTGGTCACAGATCACAATGTGATTACTGATTACTAGCTCGCTGTTGCCCAAACACTGCACCAATGTCTAGACGACACTAGTCGCAACAGCTTGTACTGACATTGGGGTTAATGGTTGTAAGTAGTTGCCAAGTGCTTGCATGTTGCAAGTAGTTGCAGTGGTGTGGACTGGCCTTAAAGGAGTAGTTCACCCCCCAAATTTTTTTTTTTTCTATTTATTACTCATGCCGTGGAGACTTGGGTTCAATAATATGTTTTTGTATTTGTTGCATTCCTAAGACAAAAAATATAATATAGTAAATTTGCCCCCATTGATTACGGATGGGTCCGGAATCAATGGGGATTCATTATTTATTGAAATCAAAATGTTGTTTTAGGATTGCGACAAAAAACTAAAAATATTATTGAACTCAAGTCTCCATGGCATGAGTAATCAATAGAATTTGGGGGGGTGAACTACACCTTAAAGGCAAACAGAAAATCTGAAATGTTATAGTTGTATTAATAACATTCCATTCCATGATGTTTAAACGATAGAAACACAATTACATTGTTAATTCATTCAATTATTTGAGCGACAATTAATAGTCAAGTAAAGTTTCATAGTGGTGACAGCCCTATTAGGGCCAGGACCCACATTCTTTATTTGTTTTTTTATTGCTAGATTAGCATTAGATTATGCACATATTTAGAATCATAAAACTGCCTAATAAGTGGAGAGAGTGTGAAACACGTGATCTAGGCTAAAAGGACCAGAGAAAAAAATAAGAGGAATTCAACTGTTCCTCGTCTTGTTGCCTGGCTTGGACCCCCTGGAACCCCATCCAAGGACCCATGGGGGACCCCGGACCCCACTTTGAGAACCACTAGTAGTACTACACAAACAACACAGCCTTGTTCTCGTAGTAAAAGTAGTTCAAACTAAGCGTGGTGTGTGACATTTTAAGCAGATTAACACAGTAAATGCTGTCTGTCTAGTAGTTGTTGTTGTTAGCGTCAACAGACTAGTTTAGCAGTTAGCTCTGGAAGTGCACTGACCCAGCAATAACCTCAGCGGACGACAGTAAATTATTAATTTAAAGTAGTATTATCGACACAGTAACGGCTGTCACAAACATATTAATGAAGGGACGTGGTGTAAGTAACGTGTAGACAAGTGAATACATAACAAATACCTGCCGTGTGGAGGAGGTCACAACAAAATGTTTAAAATATGATATTGCCGAAGACATGCTGGGCGGAAGGGGGCGGTAAGGACACTGTGATTGACGCGTCTCTCGGACCAATCATCACGTTGGGAGCCATTCGCTTTGGCGGCTTGCTGTTCCGGTCTGGGTCCAGACTAGAGCGGATACGGAAACTGTAGTTTGCATGTTGTGTTTTGCGAGTGACCGGATATATGTGTAGTAAGGCGGGCTCTAAACCGGATCAGACAGACTGGTTTGTTTAGTTTCGTTTATTTCGGTAAATATTGTTGTAATATAAAGTTTAGATATTAGGACATAGGTAATACAAAAAATAAATAAAAAGAGAAAAAACTAGGGAAAATAACCACATTTCTGACCAAAAGAAAAACGTATAGGCTGAAGCATGAAGCCATAGCTTATTTTGCCTTCCCTTTTACAAAACAAATAAAAGCAACAAGTTGTTTAAAGGAGTAGTTCACCTCCAAAATGACTTTTTTTTTCCTATTGATTACTCACACCATGGAGACTTGAGTTCAATAATATTTTTTGTAGGTCTATCTGTCGCATTACTGAGACAAAACATTGAATACAATAAATGTAACCACATTGATTACGGATGGGGACCCAAATAACCAGATACATAAAGTGGTTCCCGTCTAAATAAGCGCCGCTTATTTTGAAAGAGGGCGACAGGCGACTTATCTGGCTATACCGCTTATTAAGCGGTATAGCCAGATAAGTCGCCTGTCGCCCTCTTTCAAAGTCGCCCCCAAACTCGTTTCCCAACGGGTCTGTGGCCTTAAGCTGGATGCAAACATATTTGCTTCTGGGGGTCCCTGGAACAAAATATTTTGTGATGGGGGTCCGTAGCCAAATACATATCATTCTGGGGGTCCTTCACATGACAAAGTTTGATCTCCTTTTAGTTGACCTTGTACCAGTGATTTGTACTGTCATGAAACTGTACTTTTTCCTATTGCAAGTCTAATACATTATTCAATCAATCAATCAATCAATCAATCAATCAATCAAGCAATCAAAAGGTAGAGTATGAATCGGCCCTTTAATACCGTTCTCCTCAACTCATGGTGCAACAGACACTAAACACAGAAAAGTATAGAGAGGGGGAACACACCCACAACAGGTACTGCCCATAAATCCTACATCTCATTAGTCCTAATTTGGTTAGGGTTAGGTTTTAGGGTTAGGTTTAGGCATAGTTTTACTGAGGTTAGGGTTAGGGTTTGGGTTAGGTTTAGGCATAGTTTTACTGAGGGTCAGGGTTAGGTTTAGGCATAGTATTTTCACCAGGTTAACATTCACCAGATTCGGCCTAATGGGATGTAGGAACTAGGAACAATGAAATGCAGACCAATGCCATGGCACCGCAGACAACAATGGTTCAAACTAAGTGCAATATAGATACAGCAGACTATTCAAAAGTGCTATTCATCTCAAGATGTTGGTTTTGGGGGCAGTAGGCTATACAGTATATATGGCGATCATTCAGGGTTCTGGTTTGGGTGAAGAAACAGTTGGACGTCCATGCCGGTAACTATAAGCTCTTGAACCTCATACCAGATGTCAGGATAGCATAGCAGGCCTACCTACCATACAGAAGATGGCAGATGGCAGCATAGTAAAATACATTTTACCCCTGATAATGGAGAAGTCACCAACAGGCCATATATGGGCTCACCTGTCAGGCTGTCACCTCTATGCCAGTCCCAGAGGTGGAAAGTAACTATTTACTCAAGTAGGCCTACTGTGCTTAAGTACAACTTTGAGGCCTACTTTTACTTTACTTTATATGTCCTAATCCTATGTGCTAATAACATTAAAGTGTTATATACCTCTTAGAAGACTTGGTTGAATGCTTGATTCTAATTCTGGTCAATCGCTGAAAACAGCAGTGTTATTTCTTAATAGTGTAATAGACCAATAAGTGTAATAGTGTAATAAGTGTAATAGTGTAATAGGCCAATAAGTGTATAATGTAATAGTGTAATAAGTGTAATAGTGTAATAGGGTCATAATATGACATAAGATGTTTTTTTTAAACTGGATAAAAAGGTCATTTAGGGGTGCCCTAGTCAAAAAAGTTTGAAAACCCCTGGAATAATTAAGTACTATAACCCTAACCCTAAACTATAAATGCACCATTTAGGATACCATATGAGCAAATCGGCAAATGTAGCCTACTTGTTTTAGTCCATTATAACTATTTGAAAACTTTACTAGCAACTTAAGTTATCTAGCTTTAATAGGAGGTTATACATTTTAGGTCAATGGAATCCATAGCTCCATATGGGAGGGGCCGCCCATGCAGCTGGCCTTGTCAAGGCAGTGGGCGTGGACCAAGACCATGAAAACCAACACCTCTCTGTCTGCATCCCTCTGTGATGGAGGTCGGAGCATCAGCTGTTTGGAGGATCCATTACTGTACGGGGCTCTGTAGTCTGTAGTCTAGCAGTACTCAAACCCAGGGCGGATCTCTGACTACAGGAGCTGCCTTTTTCTAACCCGATCGAAGGAGGAAAACAACAACAACCAACTCCGCCGAGATGAATCGAGGCAAGAGCGCACAGAACGCACAGCGGTGCCAGAGCCTGATGCAACCCAATAAAGCGCAGCAGCAGCAGCAGCAGCAGGGCAGCCAAAAGAAGAAGCGGAGTTCATCCTCCTCACCATCGCCTTCTAAAAACACCCACTGCGGCTCTTCTTCGTCTAGGATCAGCGTGACCGCAGGAGATGCTCCCACGGCCGTTCAGTCCAACTCCAAACCCGGGGGGACAAGGGTCGCGTTAGAATGCCCAAAGGAGGACTATTGCGCGCAGAGGAAACTGTCCGTCGGCAGCACTTCGGATTCGGACTCGAGCAGAGACTCGGGCTGTGCGTCGCACTGCCCGAGTCTCTGCTCGAGTCCGAGTCCGAAGTCCTCGTCGCCGGACAGCGGTTCGGAGTCTTCGGACAAGCTCCAAGGAGGAGAGTCCCCGGCGCTGCGTAATGGCGAGCCGGAGGAGACGGAGCTGTTGAGCTGGACAGACGGCATCAGAGCTGATGATGATGACAGCAGCCCAGACAGATCAACTCCAAGACGAGGAGGGGGGAAAGGTGATGATCTTGATGACACTAGTAGTGGCCTGGTGGCGACGCGCACGACAGGGACAACAACGCGAGAATTACGCGTGAGCGGCGGCGACCCGCTGCGCTCCTCTGACGCTGCTGGAGACAGCGGCGGAGGTTTCCTTGGCTTCGGAGGAGGGGGGTTTCTTGGCGACGTTTTGGGGACATCCTCCTCCTCAGGCTCGGGGTCTGGGACATATTTAGACCCCGCTGCTGCCCACGGAGGTCCCATGATGATGATGATGATGATGATGGACGACACGACGGAGGATCTGGTCCGGGACATGGAGGACTTGAGGTCGGAGAACGAGTATCTGAAAGTAAGGAGAAATATTATTAGTTTGTCTTTGTTGAGTTTAAGTCAAAAATTACTATTGTGTTTTTTGCTATGTGTGCAGCAGCCTCGTATCTTTTGTTGTTGTGTGTTTTGTATTATTGTTGTCATTGTTTCACTTTATTTAGCAGAAAAGCTTCCTATTAGTAGCTAACCGTTTGTGCCAGCCGTCAGAGCACGTGACTCCAGGCTTTAGAGAGAGAGAGAGGAGTTCAAGCCGGTTTAGTCTAATTGCTCGTGGCAGTTCTTTAATTGCTAACATGCGGCTGAGTGCAAAGCTGGAAAAAGCTCACATGGACGCATCACAAGTCAACAGGCAGAACGAAGGGCTGACAGGGTCCTGGATCTATGGGGTCTAATATGACTGATTCAGCCAAGCTTTTTCATTTCTAGGACCCCCAATCTACTGGGAAAGCCCCTGTGTTAATTTAACTCTGAGAGTGTACAATCATGGAACCAAATGGACCACACAGGTGACTCTCTGAGTTACAGACCTTGTAGGGCCCATTTGGACCCCAGGTGGTCCCTGGGACCTCATGTTGAGAACCAGTGTTTTAGCATAGGATATTGTGATTGGTGTTGCCATGTGAGCTGTCCAACTTTTAAAAAAATATGTTGTTTATTTTTCACGAAAGAAAAATTTAAATAAAAGATCTACGTACGGTAAAATGTATCATACTTAAACTGATCTTCATGTTATAGTAATTGGTTGACACTGTCGACTGACTGTTCATTCATTGATTCGTTCATTCCAAATTCATATTTAAGGTTGTAAAAAACTCTTTGAGTAAATTACTCCATGTTAAACCTGCACTACTGTAGCTACTGTAACTTTCCTCTTCTACCCCGGATTGTAACCTTGTTTCCTACGCAACATGCTGAAATGTTTACCATTGAGCTAATAGAGCTGCCTGCTTGCTCAGGGGATAAATTGAATCATGACCAAAAGTCATGTCCGGATCCATGTCTAGGTGAGACATGACCTTTGACGTGACCTAAATGTCTCAATAGAAGAGCAGGAAGACAAAATACAACCATCCCAGTTGTATGAGCTATACAACATTACATTTTATTCATTAGAGGAAAGTTACATATAGTGCTGCGTTAATGGAACTCTGAGCCTCAGTTTGGTGATGCGCTGGTCAGGTTTTTTATGACACGAGGGTCCCGCATTTATTAATAATTTGACCCGCCCCAACCCGCCAGACGCCAAAAGAGTCAACATATCTTGACCCGACCCACAGGTTACAGGTCAACCCACGCATTACTATTTGACCTGCCCCGTCCCGCCCGAAAAGACTACATTTCTTGGCCCGCCCTGTGGATAAACCTTGAGCTTGGAGCTCTGCTATTTTCGATATTTTAACTAAAAAAGCCCTCTTAGAAATGTCAGCCCCTGCCTCTCTAACATTGTGTGCGCGCCCCTGCTCTCCCCCCAGGACGAGGTGGAGGAGCTGAGGTGTGAGCTGGTGGAGGTGAGGGACATGTTCCACCAGGAGGAGGCGGAGCGGCTGCAGGCCCTCACACTGCAGGTGGAGCAGGCCAACAGGACCTGCCGCATCCTGCAGTACCGCCTGCGCAAGGCCGAGCGCCGCAGCATCCGCGTGGCGCAGGGCGGGCACGTGGACGGAGAGCTGGTCAGGAGCCTGGAGCACGATATAAAGGTCAGCCGCTATGCTTAGGGCTGTCACGATTATTATGACATTTTACGCTACGATTAATTGTCACTCAAATAATTGCGATTAACGATTTAATTGTGTTTTTGTCGCCGAACGCTGGAACTAGTGATGGGCAATCCCGTTCATTTCAGTGATCGGATCATTTCGTTCACGTTCATGGTAATGATCCGTTCAAAAGATTCGTTCAAATGATTCGTTCATAGCGCGATCGTCCCGTGAAAAACACAATCGCGGGAGCGTTTTTATTACGTCGCGAGTACAGCCCGCCCTCGCGTCCTGTCTGCCGGCCGGGGCTTTTAGGGGGAGGGGCGGGGGTGTGAACGAAAGTGTGAACGACCCATTTCAGGGATTTGAACGAATCGTTCACGAGTCATGCTAATGATTCGAATCTTATGAACGAATCACTCATGAACGACACATCACTAGCTGGAACATATGAATTAAAATTGCGTTTCTGTTTGGCTTTGAAGTTCTGTGTGTCAGGGTTCAGAGTTCAGAGGACCCAAACGCAGTACGACAAACAGGCAAGGATCTCAATTCAGGTGGTTTATTCTCCAACTTAAACTTCCCATAAAATGGGGCAGGCAAAACAAGAACTAAATATACAGAATGGCATGGAGCCAAAACACTGTACCGAAAGAACACTGACATGAAGCGACAAATTGACAAGGGAACTAAATAACAATATCACAAGTCCACGGTCCTGAGGAGCGGACCGTGACACTGTGCAACTTCAAAGCCAAACAGAAACTAGATTCTTATTCATATATGGCAAATAACCTATAAATATACAAAGGAATGACTGACAAATGTAATAACATTATTCTTTCTACATATTGGAAACAGCCAATCTACAAGCTCAGAACGCATTGCATCGCGATGCATTGTGAGCTTGTAGATCTGCTATTTCCACTACTTTTTGAAAGTGTTTGAAACTATTTGAACATTTCATGGAAATTATTATGACGATTATGCTAAATAATTGTGATTACCTCAAATAATTGCGACTGGACGATTATGTTATATTTGTGACAGGCCTAGCTGTTATGCTCCTCCCTCTCTCTCTCTCTCTCTGCAGCACACACACGTACACACACCCTGAAGTGTATATGGTTGAGGTTATAATAGTTTAGGCATATAACCACGCCCATATGGGTGAAACACGTGGGAAAGAGGGAGTCCCATAGCGTGAGGTCAGGGTGCCCTATAAAAGATAATTGTGCCAGGGGCCTCCTTGATTCCTTGAGTCTTAATGGGGTCCCTGCCTCTGTGGTGTACAGTAAAACCGCTGGGGGTCCGACCGGCATCACACTAACTCTGAACCCACTCATCGACGACAAACATGTCATTACAGTTCTGGCTCTATAAATGGACCTCGGGGTGAATCACTCTTACTTTCCCGTCAACATAAAAGAAAAGAAGCTTGTGTTGCTGTGAATTGCGCCATACTGCAGTCAGTGTTGCCAGGTCTACCTTTTATAAGCGACTTTGGGCTTGTTTTCATGAAAAGTCCCTTGTGAATATTGGTAGTTTGTGGGTTGCGGTTTCTATGGCTTGTTTCGTTATCACATTTTTTTGTCTTAGGAATGCGACAAAAAACAAAAAATATTATTGAACTCTTGTCTCCATGGCATGAGTAATCAATAGAAAAAAAGTCATTTTGGGGGTGAACTACTCCTTTAACCCTATGCATTGGCTATTTGAAAATAGCCGATCTACAAGCTGATATTCAAGCTCACAAAGTTAGATATTTTCCCCAAGAAGAAACTTCTTCACAAATCCTGTTTGAGGGGTTGTGACAACATATTTTCAGAAGGGGGTCCAGGACCAAATATATATTTATTTGGGGGTCCTTGACATGAAAATGTTTGAGAAACCACTGCTCTAAAAACTAACATTAGAAGATCAAGTTTCACTTGTTTTGGGCTTCTTTCCATAGACCTGGGTTTCTTGTTTCTAACGCAAAAATCTTCCCACACTGTTTACAGTATGCGTTCAGTCACTTCCTGTTTGACAACAGCCAACACGCACTCACGTCCACCACAAGAATGTTTCATAAAGTACCAACGTCTTTTTAATGCTTCCTGGGTTTCTGTTTTCAGGGAACTATAAGCATAATTATAGTTTGAGTCGTTCGCTATGACACAGAGTTTGAAAAAAAAAACAAAAAAAACACAGCAGTCCTAACCAACGTGGTGGTTTAGTCTGTGTTTGGTACAACTAACTGGTGGAAAGTAACTCAAGTACAAATGAAAATAAATACAATACTTTTACTTCTACTCCACTACACCATTTGGTTCTAAAGTGGGGTCCGCGGACCCCCAGGGGGTCCCCTGCCACTGCTGAGTATGGATCTAGTCAGTGGGTGCATACACGGGTTCTTTACACAGCTGTGTGGTGTCAGGATTCCCGACAGAAGTTTATTTGGGAATCGGATCCAGAGTGCCAAAGTGTTTATCTCCCCCCACTCCCTTCCATGGTGTTCATATCATCTGTGTTTAAAACCCCACTCCCTTCCATGGTGTTCATATCATCTGTGTTTAAAACCCCACTCCTTTCCATGGTGTTCATATCATCTGTGTTTAAAACCCCACTCCTTTCCATGGTGTTCATATCATCTGTGTTTAAAACCCCACTCCTCTCCATGGTGTTCATATCATCTGTGTTTAAACCCCACTCCCCTCCATAGAGCTCATATCTTTGTCAGAGGTTAGAAACCTCTCAACTCCACATCCTAACTTTGCGTTTCTTCGTAAATGATCGCCATACTTGCTCGTATTATACTACAGCATCACACAAAAGCATCACAAGTAGCTGATCGGCAAGCTCGCGGCACGCTCCAAGCTTGTGGATCTGCAACTTTTGCTATTTTTGTGTATCCTTAAAAGTAACGGTTTTGAACATATGAGGTTACCACTTGACAGAGACGATATAATGCTCTCTGTGGGCACATTCCTACTGAAAAGCAACTCCTCGGATACGCAACCTGTTTAATGACTGGGCCTGGAAGAATCTGGATGGGCCGAGGCTCTTCAACCACACGATCCCTAATGGCATTCCCGTTCTGGAGCTGGCATTCTGATCGACAAGCTCACAGCGCGCCATGAGCTTATAGCTTATGGTATCAGCTGTTTTAGAGGGAGAAAAAAAGGAGTGGAACCGCTAGAGAGCCTTGGGGGACCCCTGTGAACTAAGTAAGGGATTCCGTCTCCCAGCAGGTTGCTCTGAGCCTTTGATCAGGCATCGGTCTGTTATAGAGTGGGGCGCAGGGGCGTCAATTGGGTATGGCAGGGGTATGCAGCTGCCATACCCTGGGTCCAGGGGAGAACATAAAAGTTACTTTTAAATATAAATCCATGAATGTCTCTTTGTCTATCTGTTCTGGTTATTATGTTGTTAAATTACATTAAAATAACTACAAATGCAAAATGTTACAAAATGGTCACTTTAACAAGGTATTAAAATGATATTCTCCACACTTGTATTCTCCCCATCTTGACAAAATGGTACAGGTGCAATTCATTATTGTTAATTGTGGCACGTTTACTATGCCAAGTTTAGCTGCACTTGAACAAGCGTTCCGGCTGCCATATCCAGCCCAAGAAACCATAGAAACGGGGGGAAAATGTAATGTACTTCTTAAAATAAATGTATCATGCCTGTTGCTAAGGTATGGCAAGACACCAGTCATGTTGCCATACCTTAGCCTTTTCTGAACTGACGCCACTGGCGGGGCGGTCTGTTACCCAGAAATTACAGACCACTGATTTCAGCGATTGACCAATCAGAATCAAGCATTCAACCAAGCCGTGTAATAAGTATAGGTATTAAGTGGTTGAGATATTAGTCATATCCAGGGCAGGGCTTTCATGGAGGCCATGAAGGACAAGGCCATGGCGTGGCCCCTCAGATTGGCCCTTCAAACTAAATAATGTGGCACGGTGCCCAGTCTGCCCACTGGCCAACACAACACACCAGTGTGTTAGAATGGTGAATCCTCAAAACGACCTTACCCCGTCTTTAAAGGAGTCAAGTGACTCTGATTAATGCAGGGCTGAGAGTCTATGAACCTTTGACTCTTTTGAGGAGTTTGTACAAATATTGGTAATTTGTAAATACCTAACCCTCCTTAACCTAAGATTGTGGTTCATACGTGGAGATTGTGGACTATATGTGGAGTTTTATGATGGTTGTCTTGCTGCCCTGGCATTTGGCCCTTATGCAGGCCTAAAATTATTGTTTATCATCTTATCTTATCTATCATGTAATAATTACATAGAGTAGTAAGTATTATTGCATATTGATTGTTATGTTGTGTTATGTTAGCACATGCAAGTCTAGACAGAACATTCCCACCAAAATATCGCTGCTTGTACTCTCTGTATACATGACAAATAATAAATCCCTCTTGATTCTTCATTCTAATAACCAGTGGATGATGTCAATATGATAGCTTTTTTCACGTTCTATTCGGCTGCTTTCTACGAGCGGCATCGCACCATAAATAGCCCAGGCGCGCTCGCTGCTCCTGGGATGCACGTTGGAAGGCGTGTGGTGGTGGAATCAGGGGCATGTGGAGAGTGCCGGCGATCAGCGTTTATGTGGCTTGCCTCATGGCGCTCGGAACGCGCCGCTGCCACGCCCAGTGGCATCCCAAGCTGTCGTGGATCTCGTACTGTGGGCCAAGCTGTCCATCTGGGTGGGCCTGGCCGTGCATGGTGGTTTCGGGTCTCTCCCCATCTCTCTCTCCCTGTTTCCTGTCAATCTCCATTACACGCTGACGCAATGGTAAAGGCCCTGCCCACCCCCACAGAGGTTGTGGGTTCAAATCCACTCTGTGGCGCCTGCGAGGCGTTGTGTGCTTGTAGATTGGCTGTTTTATGTGTAGAACTACTGATTTATGTGTTTAGAGGTGGACATCGAGACTTCAGAAGAAAACGTATGACCCGGGACCGTCCCTTGACTCCCCCAGGTTGCAAAGTGTGTGTCAGTGCGTACTAATGACCTGGGCCTGTCCCTTACTCTCCAGGTTGCAAAGTGTGTGTCGGTGCGCGTGCACAGGGAGCTGGAGGCAGTGCAGAAGAAGGCGTCGCGGCTGGAGGAGGAGAACGAGGCTCTGAGGGAGAAGATGGAGGAGCTGGAGGTGTCCAGGATGGTGCTGCAGGCACACATGGACAAGACACGAGAGGTGAGGGGCTTTAAAACCCTGAACCAGGGGTCTTCAACAGGGGGCTTAAACCAGGGGTCTACAGCAGGGGGTCCGAGACATCCGACTTAGGGTATCGACAGAGTTACTACTCTCGTCGCCTCACAACTAGAAGGTCCTGGGTTCGATTCCCGCCGGGAGACGCTGTGGGCGATGGGGGCGTGTTCTCTCCACTGTGTCATCAGCGCCCACTCCCTAGGTGGTGTTGGAAAAAGGGCCTTTCTGTGTGGAGTTTGCATGTTCTCCCTGTGTCTCCTAGGGTAGACTAGGTACCCTCACAAAACACATGCAGTAATTCTGGTCTCTATAATGCCTCCCCCTGGCCAGCCAGGGAGCCTGATGGAGGGGAAAGGAACTGGTCCCTTCCAAGTCCAACCAGGGAAACTCCCCCCTGTCAGGTGAAAAGAAGCAACTTGGACTCCTCATGCATAGAAGGAAGCATGAGGTCAGTCCATTGCTCCCTCCAGGTTGGCAGAGGGAGTGTAGTGCCCAGGATTACAATAGATTATTGACACCAGCTGAAAAATGGGTTACAAAAATCGTATGTAACAAATATATCTTCATTATAAGGAATGACTGTTCAGAATCTACAGCTTGGTAGGCTGCAGATAATAAACACACCAACACAGCCAGCGCCAAATGTATGCTCATCAACAACAGATGAATATCGGCTACCGCCATCGGTTAATGTCAGCTTTATTTGCCATTATTGCGACCGTAGGTCGCACTTTACTATCAAAACCACCACAAAGTGTAACTCCCTCCGTCTGTCTGTCAGTCTGTCTGTCACACCTCACACGTCACACTTTTTCCCTGCTTATATCTCCGCAACCGTTGCCCCGATCCATGCCAAATTTTGCACACACGTTCCTTGGCTGCCAAACTACAACCCGGAGCTCCAGGGACCCCCAGGTCCCTGGGGGACCCCCAGATGTAAAAAATTACCAAATGCGCAAACATGACCAAATGACCACCCCAACGGGGCTGCTCACGGGGAATTCCCGGGGACCACCGACTCCTGGTGCTCCAGAACGGATGCAAAAGTGGTGGCGCCCCCACTGGAGGACCCCCTACACTGCAGCTCACATAAAATGCTCCTACAGATTTTGCCCTAAAATCACGAAAATCACTACACAGTATGTCTACACTCATGTCATCAACATGGATCAGGAAGATTTTGGCAAAACACATTTTTGCCCTATTTGTGGAGATAAGTGACCTACGGTCGCTTATCTCCCGATTAGGGAGCCTTACTGGTCAATATTGACCGATAACAGCAATTATCAGACGATACCGATGGTGCATTTTTACATGAACCACTTCATCCCACTGCATCCCAATTCTGAGGAGAACCTTAAGCCAAAAATAGCAGATCCACAAGCTCACAACGCCTCGCGCTGCGAGGGGCAGCAGCCTCAGCCACCATTCAGCCAGTGGTCTGCCTGTCCACATAGCAGTCCCCCCCAAACCCCCCCATACAGCCAGCCAGTGGTCTGACATGTCCCCCCCCCCCTCAATCAGCTGCTCCCCCGCATGCCGCCAGCTGTCCCCACCGTGTCCCTGTCACTCTGATGTCACCTGACACATGATGACCCTGCTCTACAGCCACCTTAGCAGAGCAGCTGACCGCTGTGTGTGTGTGTGTGTGTGTGTGTGTGTGTGTGTGTGTGTGTGTGTGTGTGTGTGTGTGTGTGTGTGTGTGTGTGTGTGTGCGTGTGTGTTGGGGAGGGGGGGGGGGATTCTGTGGAATTCAGAATGAATTCTGGGCACAGCTGTCATTCTCCACGGGACAGTGAAAATGAAACGACAGATATAGAGAGAGACGCACACGCAGTGTGTGTGTGTGTGTGTGTGTGTGTGTGTGTGTGTGTGTGTGTGTGTGTGTGTGTGTGTGTGTGTGTGTGTGGTTACAGAAATAGGTCCCTTCTCTGTGCGTTTCGTTGTTCAGCCAGGATAAATGTGGATCAGCATGTCATGCACTACGGAGCTCAATGTGACATACTGACCTACTGCCATCACTGGATGAATGAATGAATGAATGAATGAATGAATGGATGAATGGATGAATGAATGAATGAATGGATGAATGGATGAATGAATGAATGAATGAATGAATGGATGCATGAATGGATGAATGAATGAATGAATGCATGAATGAATGCATGCATGCATGTATGTATAAAGCACAGAATGAATGAAGGAATGAGCAAATTAGTGAATTTACAATTTACAATTTAGGCATTTAGCAGACACTCTTAAAGGAGTAGTTCACCCTCAAAATTACTTTTTTTCTATTGATTACTCACGCCATGGAGACTTGAGTGCACCATGTTTTTTGTCGCATTCCTAAGACAACAATTAGATTTCAATAAATGTATCCCCATTAATTCCGGATCCGGAATGAATGGGGGCAAATTTACTATAATAATTGTTTGTCTTAGGAATCCGACAAATACAAAAAAAATATTATTGAACTCAAGTCTCCATGGCATGAGTAATCAATAGAAAAAAAGTCATTTTGGGGGTGAACTACTCCTTTAATACATCAATACATCAAATACATAGAAATATCATTCTAGAACATTTTTTATGTATGAATGAATGAGCGAATGAATGAAAAAACGAACGAACGAACAAACAAACAAACTGATGAGCGGATAAATGAATGAATGATTGATTGATTCAAAAAAGTGAAGGCCTGGACTGCTGGCGCATCGCTCAGCGCAGCTTGACAAGCGTGTCGTGGGTTCGAGTCCCGATCCCGACGGCCTTTGCTGCATGTCACTCCCCATCTCTCTCTCTCCCCCATTTCCTGTCAGCCTTTTGTCAAGGCATAAAAGCCAAAACAATTAAATTAATGTCCTAAAGTTTTAGTAATACAAATCTGTGCACTGTGCAGTGCATGCGTGTGTGTGTGTGTGTGTGTGTGTGTGTGTGTGTGTGTGTGTGTGTGTGTGTGTGTGTGTGTGTGTGTGTGTGTGTGTGTGTGAATGTGTTTTGTGGTGACTGGTGAGTGACACAGTATTGCTCACCAGGCAAGCCAAGTTGAATCACTAAGGCCACTGCTGTTCTGTGGTTTGCTGTGGTTTCAGTGAACAGCTACACATACAGTAATGAAAGTCTGTCAGTGTTTCTGTGGTTTTAGTGAACAGCTACTCATACAAGCACAACAGTGGTTCTCAACCTTTTCAGGCCGCGACCCCCAAAATAATCATGTTTTAACAGGGGACCCCTCCACCCTGACTCAGAGTTGAGGCATTACATTTTGTATAACACGGTTCTATTGTGAAAATAGCAGATCTACATGCTCACAACGCCTCGCTGCGAGGCGTTGTGAGCATATAGATCGGCTATTTTCACAATTTCTGCCTCTAATATTTGACAAGTTGGCCAATGTTTTATTTGTCATTTTAGAGGTATTAAAAGGTCCTTAAATTGTCACTTTAGAAATGTGTAGATACCCTCTATACGCTTAAACCTTATGTTGGTTTGTTTACGGCTGAATGAGAAAACAACATTGCACATTAAGTTAATTATCTGGGGACACCCCGAAATCATTTGAGGACCCCCCCTTGGGGTCCTGACCCACAGGTTGAGAACCACTGCAGTACAGTAATGAAAGTGTGTCAGTGTTTCTGTAGTTTCAGTGAACAGCTACACACACACACACACGCACAGCCCAGTGTTTATGTTAGCCTGATTGCTCACTTCCAGACTTTGAATAGGAAGAATTCCTCTGATGTCTATTTATAACCCGGTGGGTGACATCCCGCCATGTGTCTGTCTGTCTGTCTGTCTGTCCACTAGACAATGGCCACACACGCACGCACGCACACACACACACACACACACACACACACACACACACGCACGCACGCACACACAGAGACACAGACACAGACATGAAAACATTCCTCTCATGCTCAGACTTACAATATAAGCTGGCGTACTGTAAAAGAGGTGAGACACAGTGCATGGCAATTACTTTACATTACTGACTAATCTCCTTTCAGATCCCACCTCAAAGGAGACGTGTGTCTCTCTTTTAATGAATCGCTCAAAAAGTTTCAGAGTTATGGAAACGGCTTGTATTTGATTGAAGGTATTATTAGTCGAGCGACACCATCACGCAACGGTGTGTAAAAGTGAAGCTGTATAATCCAGTGTTATGTGTGATGTCTCCCCTTTTCCCAGTGGAAAGGGGTCCTTGCAGCAACGTCCAACATAGTTTACTCACCCTACAAGATGCCTCCAGGGGGTCCCCACTTCATTTATTTATTGGGGGGGGCTTCCCCCAGATGACAGTGAACCTTTAAGTCCTTTTTAATACCAAAAAAAGGGAGGAAGAAGAAAGGAAAGAAATTAAAGGAATAAACACCATTACTGCATCAAAAGTAATCAAACAACAAACTCTACTCAATGCGAGGCACTGTGAGCTTGTAGATCGGCTATTTTCAGTCGTACTAAATCGAAATGCCACAGTACCCACCAAACCACCTTTACCATACAAATAGGTCAAAATGCATTGTAGCCATTACTGTAAGTGCTGCTTGACAAGACATTTCTTCCATGGTTGATAGCTAACCTAGACCTGTTTGTTTCCCACAGAGTTCTCTGAAGAGGAGAGGAGTCAGGTCCACAGGCAGTAAGGCTGAGAGGAGGCTGTCTCAACACCTGGAGGTAAGGAAACACTTAGCCAGAAAGTCCAGGCCAATTTAACCAATTTTTAGGCCTATAATTATTTAATGCTTTAACTATTGAAAAATCTTGGATTCTTTTTGCAAGTCTTTGAATATATCCTTTTCAAAGCAAACATTTGTAACTCAAATATTTGCTTCTGGGGGTCCCTGGAACAACATATTTTGAAATGGGGGTCTGCAGCCAAATACATGTAATTGACATGAGGCAGCATTGAAGAGAATCGCCTTGTCCAAAGTCTCCTGAGTTGCGTTGCAACGCGTTGTGAGCTTGTAGATCTGCTATTTTTTTTGGCAAATGTTCTGCCCCAGGATATTGGGTGTTGGGGATATTTTGATTATCGCGATGCTATCGTAAATCACGATTGCTTTGGTCACAATAATCGTGATATGAAATGTTCATATCGTCCCATCCCTACTTTTCTCCATAAAGGAGGACAGTGCCGACCTGAAGCTCCAGCTCCACCTGGCCAAGGAGGAGCTGAGCCTGGTGTGCAAGAAGCTGGCGCGGCTGGTGGCGGACAGCGAGGGCACGCGCCAGGAGCTGGCGCGCTACCGCGCCGCCTACGGGGACGTGGACCACGCCTGTGCCCACGCCGCCACCACCACCGCGCCGCCCGCCGTGAGCTCCGCCCTGGCGCGGGAGGCGGAGGTCAAGGTCCACCTGCGGCTGGTGGAGGAGGAGGCCACGCTGCTGAGCAGACGCATCGTGGAGCTGGAGGTGGAGAACCGCGGGCTGCGGGCGGAGATGAGCGACCTGGGGGAGAGAGGAGGAGGAGGAGGAGGTAGGGCTGGTAAACCGATATTCTCATATCGAATATGTGGAATAAATGTATATTCGAATATAAAAAAAAATATATATATTATATATATTCAAATTATTGTGTTTTTCATTTTAATATGTTTATTTGACAGGGACGATGCAAAAGAATGTACCAAGTTATAAAAACACATTTTCCCCATAGAAAATAACATAAAAACAGGATAGGAGCGGAAGAGAGACAGCGTGATGTTGTTATAACTTGATACATAGTTCTTTTTTGTATTGTCCCTGTCAAATAACATGTACAGATTAATCTAAAAACTTTCATTCTAGATACATTGGACATTCATTGAATTATACCAAACCTTTTTTGGTAGCATTTTGAATTTCTATGGCATACAGCTCATGAATATCAATAGTCCATATTTCAAAATATTACAATATTACACGAGACCACTCAAAACAAGCATTTATAATAGAAATGTCAACTTCTGAAGTCAGAGTTGCTTGAAGTCCAGTGGGAAGTTTCCAGTCAGTGATAATTTGGGGTGCTATGGCATCTGCAATAGCCTGACACTCAGCCTGAATTGACATTTTGTTTCACTCCATTATTCAGTCTGAACTCACTTCCACCGAAGGCGATTGCAGGGATGGGCGTTGCCAAAAAAAAGGCAGTCTTCAGCGATGGGTTCAGTGTGGCTGGCTAGTGGCTAGCCTGTTGCTTGCTAGTGCTACTTGCTAACCAAAGAAACAGTCAGAATAGGAGCACTACAAACTAGTAATCAAACACAACATAACATGCCTGCTACTGGTGTTTCATAGCGAGATCGATACGATCGCATTTTACAGCAATTTACCGCATTTTATCGCGACGCGATGCGCGGTATGGTACGGCGGCGGCGCTGGTGTACTTGGAAACACACATGAGTTCTGGGAAACCCCCACCCACGCTGATCACAAGACGCTGATTCACGACGCTGATTCGCCGATCGGATTTTCAACCGAGGCAGGCCTCTTCTTATGAGAGCGATGCTAGACCTGAATCGCCAAAACAAAAAATTTAAAAGGGTGTGGCTAGCGATTCAGGGTCTGGAACTAGGCTACATCTGCAATGCTTATTTACACAATATAAATAGTTTTTTAGATGGATCTGTATATATATAAATAACATGAATAATAATATTTGATATTCGGGCCAATTTATTAGACCAATATTCAACTTAAATTCCTGACGAATGTTAACAGCCCTAGGAGGAGGTGAGGAGGAGGAGGAGGAGGAGGAAGAAGAGGCGGAGGGAGGTGAGCCCTCGCCTCCGGGAGCAGACGACCTGTCCCCCACCGCCCAGCAGGGGGAGACAGAGGACGGGGGGCGAGGTTTGACGGCGCAGCGAGGGGAGGACGCTTCTCTACGGGGCCAGAGCGAAGACGGCACTTCGCTGGCCGTGTGCCAGATCACCCGGGAGGGGCCGGTGGGCGGCGAGAGAGACCCCGCGGAGAGCCCTGAGAGGGACGCCGACAAACAGCAGAGCAGGGGTCTGGACTACGAGACCCTCCTGGCCCTCCGGGGTCATTCCTGTGTGGTCAGCGCGGCCATCCGTGTCCTCCTCCTGACCGCGTCCTCTCAGGCCCTCTCGCCCGCTAAGGAGGTCGGCGGCGACGCGGCCGAGACGCCCGGGGTCCTGCTGCGGGGGCCTCTGAAGGACGCGCTGGAGATCCTGCAGAGCATGCTGGCCGATTTCGCCGGCAGGACGGAGGAAAGGGTGACAACGGCAGGTGAGTCAGGTGGCTCTTCAGATTTAAAAGAAAAAGAAGAGTCCACTTGGGTTATTATTACTAGAATTTCGGGCCCCCTTCGGGGGCCCTCAAATCTAGAGCTCGGGCCCCCTCCGGGGGCCCTCGCCGTATACCAGCAATCAAATTGATTTGTCCATATATGGAGATCTCTGTCGACCGCTATTTTTTGCCACAGAGATTTAAACAAATGTATATATATACACACTGTATATATATATATATATATGCAATGTAATCCATGCAGACGAATACAGGTCCAGTGGACAGGTAACCAATGTTGTTGCCATCAATGTTAAATAGGCATTTGTTTCCAAAGTGTGAAGTTGTTTGAAGTAACAATGTGTTGTAAGGGGTGTGTCTAATACAATTAATATCAAATATCTAAATCTGAATCAAGCAACTGAAAAACTGTCTTAAAGGGGTGAAATGTATATGTATTTCCCTGTATTTATGAAGGAAATGTACAAATGAAATGTGATTTAAAATCAAAAGGAAATACATCTAAATACATCTGTATGGTCCTCCTTTGGGGGTCCTACTTTTAAAGTAAAAAACTGTTAAAAACAGTTCTACACAGCGGCAGAACCGTTTAGGCTTAATATAATAGGGTTTATATAAAGTATGATGTCTTAATCTTACATTGGGAGAAAGTTCTTTCACAGTCACTCAAATCTTTCCTACACATTTTTTTTTTTTTACCGATGGGGGGAGGATGGAGGGAGGATGGGAGGGAGGAGGGGGGTTGGAGAGAACAGTATAGGCCTACACCACGTCATCGCCTCACCAATACTTTATTAACGTCTGTTTATATTATATGCAGTGAACGCAATCATTGTCACCAGATTCTATAGGTCAACATTTGCGGTGTAACAGCCCAGTACGTTCGCACGCACACGCACGCACGCACACACACACACACACACACACACACACACACACAAACACAGCTTGACATCGACAGAGAGAGACAGGGAGAGAGAGAGAGACGGCAGGGATATCTTTTACTTTTTAGCATGGTGCAGTCCTATTCCGCGAAAAACTTCACTCTGGTACCAAATGGACTCGTACCATACGCGCTGTGTGTGCACGCACGCGTGCGTGTGCAACAGCATATAAACCTTGCGTCTGTCTGACATGTTTCCTTTTCACGGCTTTGAGTCAACACACCAAAACATTGCTTCATGAAAGTGGATCCAACGGCAGCTGTGACTGTAGAAAACAACACTTCTTCCAATCCTTATTGCTGGCGATCATTGTCCATTGATCATTGTGAAGAAGGCTGGAGTACTTTTACTTGTTGAATTGGCGACTTTTTCTTTGATCATTGTGAAGAAGGCTGGGCTGGAGTACTTTTACTTGTTACTTTTGTTGGTCTGTGTTCGGGGACGTACCTGAACGCATGTGTTCCTCATGTTTTGACACCAACAATGAAGATATTGTTCTAGATATTGTACTGCTCATAGAGAGGTCTGCTGTGTTAACGCTTAGCTGCTCCATCCCCTCCCCTCATTTCTCTCTCTCTTCTCTCTGTCGCGTCCCTCCACGGCACGCTGTTAGCAGCTCCCCTCTCCCCTCCTCTCTCTCTCTTTCTCTCGCTCGCTCGCGTCCGTTGCTGCACGCTGTTAGCTAGCTGCTCCCCCCTCCTCCCTCCCCTCATCTCTCTCTCTCTCTCTCTCTCTCTGTCTCTCTCTCTCGGTCCCTGTAACCTGATACTTTGCTGACGAAAATTGCGTGGCAGTACCTCTGGGGAAAGATTTGCATACTAAACCCACACATTACTTTTCTACAAAGTGTGCATCGTGCAAATACAATAGCTTCAGGAGAAGCTGCTAGGAACATTGGGGTAAAAATGCACGATTTTTGTGCAAAAGGTGGAGTCTTTAGATGCAGTGTAAATGTGATTCTATCGCGCAGGATGCTTAAAAATAATTGAAGAGGTTCGCTGTCTATTATGGTCGTGGGATTATATAGTGAACACATTGGGTGCTTTACTGTATAATATATATAACTAGAAATACTGTTCCTACTAAACAGTGTGGGCTCGCTCCTCCCTCATTGGCTAAAGGCCCTGCCTTTGTACTGTCGGCCAGTCTTTTGAGGAGAATAACCTGAATATATAAAGATTTGGGAGAACATACTGGCCTGAGAGAACATACGCTTTCAGCAAGCCCATTGATTGTACCTTATTTTGAAGACCCGTGGAAGCCGCTAACATGTCCGTCCATGTTGTGGAAATTCACAATGCTGTAATAAAATAACATGTTTTCTTTCACACGGAAAAGAAAGATTGTTACCGGGTCGCGGAATAACTGACACTGTATTGTGTGTTTACTACAAAACGAACTGTAATCATAGAGAACATTTCCATAGTTTTAGTCTCTGTCAAGAATCTTCAAAGATAGGCAAGATTGTTTGCTATTTTTTTTATAGTCCACACTGGAATAAAGCTCCTATAACTCAAATGTTTTATTGTAGACGCAACGTCATTTAATCCCTGAAGAGGATCTTTAATTATCGAATTGTCGTTTTCTCTCCAAATAAACAAGGAGCCGCGTTGCCGCGCAGACTCTATATCCACAATTTTTTATCTCATGTTTGTCTTCATTCGTCCTGCGACCATTTAAATCGAATGTCCCTCAACAGGTGGGACGTCCCTTCTAAAGGACGGACGTGAGTGGGACATCTCTTACGTCTTGTCCCCTGCTCCCGGAGGGCGTGGCGTGCGGGGCGAAGAGGAGGCATCCATCAAAGCGGCGAGCGCCGAGGACCTGCGCACCACGGAGGTGAAGCAGAGGGCCCAGCTGCAGCGTGTAGACTGTGCACAGACCTCCGTCCACGGCCACAGAGCAGAGGACCTGCTGGGACTCACCTTCCAGATCCTCTGGCTGCTCCACCAGTGGTGGGAGATGAAGGCATCTGGACTGGAAGGCAAGGAGGTAAAGATTTTAGGAACACTCACGTCAAAGTAGATTTAACCATTTATTGCAACAAATGGAATACAGTTTAACTTGGCGTTAAAGGCCTCCGCGTTCGGAGATTGTTCCCTGAATTTTGTACACGCATGCTTGCTATGCAAAAATCAGGGAACTTTAAGCAAAACGCCCCATAGGCATACAATAGTACAATAGCAATACATTGACATATTAGACTGATTAGCTAGTCATTTGGGCCAACGGGGGAAAAAAAAACTGAAAGCGGAGAAAAATACATTCACGTTACTGTATGTCCTAAAGCTATTTTAGCCAAGTTTCAGGACAGCATCAGGCAAAGGGACACGTTTCTGTTTCTGACAGATTTCATTTTTTAAATAAGTTGTTTTGAGAGCTGAATTAATGTTCTATGGCCACGTGAAAAACACAGCAATAAAGCACACGATATGTCTGTATCTATTATTTGAATCCAGGTCAGAGATAAAACCATGCCTGTACTTCGGAGCCTGTTGGAGGAACTAGGAGCTGACATGATCAACGATGCAACACCTCCTCAGAGCTCCATGACAGAGGTATGGAACAAACTGTTTGTTCAGTCTAGGGTTAGATAGGTCAGGGGTTCCCCGATAAATGTTGTTTCCCGATAAATGTTGTATCCGAGGCACCCCTACATTATAATTTTCACTCCCAGCACCTTATATTTACAGCATATCGTCGTTGTCAGGTAGAAACCTTGTATGTCCAAAACCGTTCGTTTTGTATTTATCATCTATAAAATGTACTTAACTAGTGAAAACAGCAGATCTACAAGCACACAGTGTGCTTGTAGATCGGCTGTTTTCACTAGTTTTGTGCGACAGTCTTGTATGATGAAGCAGGGCTTTGCTTTACCAAAAGACGTACACATTTGAAACTTGGAGGTACGAGGTTTCTGCCCGACAGTGAAAATATCTTAGTGATTATGTTGCGAGGAAAACGTTGAGATAACAGCCATTTTGGTTAGAACTGACTGAAAATAACTTTGTGCTTCAAGTTTAAAATGATACTAAATATTTTTTCAAGTGTCAAAATAAATTCCAAATATTATCAAATGATCTCGCGGCACCCCTGGACTGCCGTCACGGCACCCCAGGGTGCCCTGTCACCCACTTTGAAAACCCCTGAGATAGGTAGACAGACAGAGAGACAGACAGAGACAGATCGGCCTGTCACAATTATTCCATAATCGCCTCATCGCAATTATTTGAGATAATCACTATTAGTTTTGCCTATAATTGCCAAAATAAAATCTACAAGCTCAAAACGCGTCAGGCAGACAGACAGCCAGACAGACAGACAATATTTTTTTGTGTGCATGGCATGTGTGAGGAACTGCTCCGCATGAAGAGGATATATATCTTTAATTGTTGTTTTTCACAAATAAATTATGTTTTCTTTTTCTTCCTGGACAGTGTGCTGTCAACACGTTCTTTGATGAGGAGAAACTGTCTGAAGCCGACAGGTCAGCTTACATCACACCTCTACACACACACACACACACACACACACACACACACACACACACACACACACACACACACACACACACACACACACACACACACACACACACACACAAACCTCTTACCAGTGTTTGCCAGCCTGTATCCTGTCTGAGTTCTCTGTCCTGATTGGATAAACTCAGCATCCTCACCTGAAAAGGCATTTTCTGTTTAGTAAAGAGCTGGAGAGACATGGAGACTCCTTTTACTGAACAATAATTACTAACAGAATATAGAGCTATTTAGCACTTATTTTAACTAAAGAAAATCACTTACCCTACCTTTGATAGCAGACCTACAAGCTCTCAACGCTTTGGTTGCAACACATTGGGAGCTTATAGATCAGCCATTTTCAATTAGTCGATGCATATACTGTAGGGTTCAAGTGGTAAAACTGGTTGTTTGTCATTTATTGTTTTAAACAGACACACTGTATCTCTTATTATCTCTGTTCCCAGGTCTTACAGCTCCAAAGGGAAACGACGCAGGCGGTTGTACGCTCCATACGGCTCCAACCTGTGGTGGAAGAAGTAATGAAAAATTACATTAACATTTAAGGCCGATTCATAAAAAAAAAACGTCTAAATCCCAACAGTTTCCTGAAAAAACATTATGTTGTTATATCAGTAGTGCTCAAACCTTTTCATGTCAAGGACCCCCAAAATGATTGGCCTGCTGAACCCCATCTCTAAACATGTTGTTCCAGGGACCCTGCGAAGCAAAGATTTGAGTAAAAAAAGAATGTGTTTGTCTCCACAAAATATTAGAACACGCTCAATAGTGGGCTCGATAAAAGCTCGGCTCAATAAGCAGGATCGATAAGGTGTTCATTATCAATAAGAATTAACAAGCTCTATCCCTAGCATTGATACTTTTACTTGAGAAAAAAGAAATTGATTACTTTGCTGACTTCCCACCACTGCTGTGTCCCCAACAGGAAGAACTGGGTGTACGTGAGCCAGGAGGCTGCCCAGGCTGACGTGGAGGACCGGGTGAGGACGTGGGACCACCCCATCATGGCCCTCAGCTTCCCTGAGCTGGACTTTGAGCGCGTGCAGGCGGACCGGAGCCACACGGCGCCCGAGACCACCGCCGCACGCGTCTACTACAGCCCCCCGTCGGCACGCCGCGTCCAGCTGGCTCATCTACACAATAAGGTTGTTAATAATTATTAGAGTTTTGATTCGATAATAAAGCGTGTTATGCTAGTTTGCTTTACTTTTTAAAAACGTTTTCTTAGGGCACGGTTTTAAGGGCAAGTTAGTGTTATTTTTTTATATTATATATATTCTTTTGCCCATCTACAAGGTTGTGTCGCATCGCGATGCGTTGTGACCTTATAGCTCGGCTATTTTCTCTACTTTGTAAGTTAGCTTGTCTTATAGATCTAGTCTAGTTTTTATTTAACTAGTCCTGTGCCCGCGGGTGTGCACAGTAGCTTATACGAGGGATTGAATGTAGGAGTCTTAGAAGTAATGTTGGAGAACCCAGACCGGTGCCCGTCGGGCAAAGTGGTCACCATTGATGTCCAGTAGTGCAATACCCGTTGTGTCTGTCTGTCTGTCTGGCCCTCTATTATTCCCATATATGGTGTTCCGTGTCCTGGCCAGTCTGTGATGTCATCTCCAAATTTGGGTACTGTAGTGATGTCAGTCAGTGATGTCAGTTGGGCTTTGTTTCAGCATTGCGGCTGTTACCATGGTGGCGACACGGTTTAGTATCAGTGATGTCACTAGGCAGACAGATGGGTCAGACGGCGGACGGACAGACATTCGCTAAATTAATACGGTAGTTAGATATACAGTATATATTATATATATAATTACCGTTTAGCCAATGTCGCCGTGGACTGAATGAAGACTCACCTTTTCAGACTCCACCTAAACCCTTAGCACTACAGAAAAAAATCAATGACCACACCTGAAGCTAGTTAGCATTTTTTTTTTTTTTTTTTTTTTAGGTTTTTAGAACTTTGATTATATTGTGTTTTTTCTAGATAGATATCCATTTGCATTTGTTATATTGTTGATGATGTACTGACATATTATCTTGTTTATTATTGTGACGTTATCTGCTTATTGTAAGTCGCTTTGGATTAAAAGCGTCTGCTAAATGCCTAAACTGTAAACTGTAAACTGTAATGTCTGTCCATTTAGCCATAGGGTTTTCGTCAGTGAAAAAAGGTAGTCAGTGGCCCAAAGTCGACACTGCAACAAAGCTGATCTTCCTCCCTGTTCTACCTCAGCAGAGGAGCGTCAGCCCCGTGGATCGAACATCGGCCACAGACGTAGACTCTCCTCCCAGTGCCTCGGTGTCCTGGTTCACTCCTCCCAGCTCCCTGTCAGCCCTGTGTCTGGGCCTGTCCTCCAACCTCAGCGATGACATGAAGGAGATCACCGCCGGCCTCAGGTATTAAGCCATTGCTTTGTCCAATGTGATTGTGATGTCCATGTCGAATAAATGAACATAAGATATAACACCAGCAAGACTCCCTAACCGGGAGAAAAGCAACCGCCAGGTCGCATGTATACACAAATTGGCCTTAGCAACCTCATGGTGGCGCTAGAAGAGGGGCATGTGAGAAATCAGGGGTGGAGGTTGTGGTTTGCCAGCCAAGGAGTGTGTTTGTGTGTGCAAAGTTTGGCATGGAATGTCCATGTCGAATACATGAACATAAGATAATATAACATAACAGTGTTGTTTTTTTCTTCTTTTAAATTTTTATCCCACGATTTTGCATTTTTCACCCAGTGCCAATTGCCTATGTAATCCTGGGCTCTGCTCTCTCTCTGTCGCGCCTGGGGAGACAACAGACTGACCTCATGCTTCCTTCTATGCATGAGGAGTCCAAGTTACTTCTTTTCACCTGACAGGGGGAGTTTTCCCTGGTTTGGACGTAGCGCGTGGAAGGAACACGCTATTCCAACCAGTTCCTTTCCCCTCCATCAGGCGCCCCGGCTGGCCAGGGGGAGGCAGTATAGAGACCAGGATTACTGCATGTTTTTGTGAGGGTATCTACCCTAGGAGACACGAACATGCAAACTCCCCACAGAAAGGCCCTTTTGCCAACATTGTTGTGTCTTGTGCCATCAGCCCTGGCCTGAGGCAGCCGGTTCACTCTGCCTCCCTGGAGAGGAGGAAAGCCAGAGGCCTGGACGTGTCCTGCTCAGCCACACAGACTCACATGATGCAGCCGCAGATGGTGAGTGGAGGACTGTGGGACTATTAACTGGTCCAGAACCAATCCAGTGATCCAGTATACTGTATATACTTATATCATTACAAAACATGCATTAAACACTTCGACCAGATATACATTTCGGCCATTTGAAAATAGCAGATCTTCAAGCTCACAAGCTTGCACCCTTTGAAGGCGCTCTACAGACGGACAGCGGTTGCCGCCGGGGCTCCCGCTTGGATCTGCGAGGACCGCGCCGCGGTGATACACTAACACACTCGCTCTTTGAGTAAACGCTGCGCGGTATTTCACAAAGATGAACACAATCCATCTCTCGCCGCCCGCGTACGCATGCACAAACGAGCACGCTCGCGGGGATTTTCACGGGACTGCGCCCGCTCTCCTCGCCGCCCCAAAACTTCGCTGCGCGGCTGAAAAAGCCGCCCGCCTCCCATTGAAAATGAATTACTAGCAGGCGGTGACCGCGTACCGTCTGGAATCCCCTTAACACATCGGACGCCCACATGGTTTTGACGTCTTAATTTGCTGGTGCCCATGGCAACGCGTCATTTTACCTACCGGCGAGAGTACTGGCGAGAAAAGTAATCCGAGTAAATGTAATCCGAGTATGTCCTGTTTATTTCGCGAAAATCTTTTCTTTTAGTCAGGACCGTTTTTTATCATTTCTAAGCCACAGTGTTTGTGTTATGGCATGTAGAAGAGGCTGCCGTTTTGAGAAAAAAATGAAAAAAGGAAGAGAATCCGGAGAAAACAGCATTTTTGTGCAGCCGCTAAACAGGAAGTCAACGAGGCACACAGCACGTCCGGGTGACGTAATTGCGCGCTGCATGTTGGGAAATGGAGTTTGTTTCATCACCGCGGTAGCCAAGTGCAGTAGCTACAGTACAGTATAGTTTACTGTACAACGCGTCAAACGCGTCGTGGGCCTCCAGCGACATGAAAGAAATTGACTTGTAGACACCACGTGGGCATCCGATGTGTTAAGTACATTTTGATGCAAGTACCTTTTGTACTTTCAATCAAGTAAATTGTGAAATCCTGACTTTTGCAGTGTTGATACTTTAACTTAAAGTAGGACTGTCATCTAAAGGGGCACTGTCACTTTAAAAAGTAATCTTAAAATATTAGTTAATATGTTTATGATATCATTGTGAAATGCGCAATTATACTGTAAGCCAATCAAATTAATTGACTGTATTTAGACATCTTACTGTACTGGTCAGCTGTTATTGGGGGGCGAGGGGCAGATTACACTGTGACATGAGTTTCAGACTATTTCAGACCGTTTTCAGAGAGACCACGTGACCTACTGTATCATATCATACTAATATAATTTCAGGGCGTGTCAGCGGGCCTTTAAGTAAAACATTTGAGTACCTTTTCCACTCACTGATACATTATGGTTCTTCCAGGTGAGTGTGGGTCTACAGACGGACGTCCCACAGAGGAGCGGCGGCCCCCCCGGCCGGGCGGTGCTCTCCGCCCGCTCCACCTCCTCCCTGGAGAGGCCTGGAGGGAGGGTGGAGCGACCCAGACCCTCCTCCTCCTCCACCTCTCCCTCCACCTCCTCACCCAAACTCTTCAGGAGACACTCCGCCTCCTCCACCCACTCCTACAGCACCTCCTCCCCACTGGCCGGCCCTACATCCACGCCCACAGCGGCGGCGGCGGCGCCGCCATCCAGAGAGCGAGGCTCGTGGAGCAACGGCGTGACGCCGTCATGGAGCTCCGCCTCCGGCACGGCCAACAACAGAGCAGGTAAAAAAAGCAGTGTTGATTGCGTCAACTAAAAACTATGATGACGAATGTTTCGTCGACTACCTACACGGCAGCCGGGGTCCTTCACATGAAAAGGTTTGAGAACCACTGACATGGTAGTCTCTCAAGAACAGACTAACTGAGCTCCAGTTAAGTGAAAAGGACCTTTTCGCTGGCCAGATTGCTGACATAGAAACATATAGGTTTTTCAAAAAACCTTAGAAGGATTCAAAAGACACTTGTAGAATCGGGTCAAAATTCAAATTTTCACGATTTTTCTAAAATAGCAGATCTACAAGCTCGCAGTGAGCTTGTATATCTGCTATTTTTCAACAGTTTAAGCATAAAATAATGATACACAATCATGTGTACCCGTTCTGAATGGGATCAACGATAATAGCGATTATCATCCCATGCCTCCTCATGACACAGGTGTAGGTGGAGGACACAACAACAACGGCAGCGGCGGCGGCGCTCTGAAGAGCGACGGCGGCGAGAGCTCAACGAGGGCCGACGGCAGGACCAACGCCACCACCACCAAGCCACCCAGCAAGGCGGGGGCCGGCGGAGGAGGAGGCCGCTACGGGATGGTGACGGAGTTCCTGCGACGGGTCAGCGGCCGGGCAGCAGACAGCAAGACCCCCGGGGGGCCGATGGCCGCACAAGGTTAGAATGATTTTTTGAAGCGGTGAAAACCGCTTCCAATGAGTGGCTTTGTGTGTCCCACGCCCATATATGGTCAGTCCAGTCCAGAATGAACAGGTTTTTTCTGTCCCGTACGTCCAGAATATCAGTCCAGAATGAATAGGCTTTTTCAAAAAGCAAAATGTGTGTCCCATGTCCATATATGGCCATTTCAGTTCAGAATGAACAGGTTTTATCTGTCCTGTACGTCCAGAATATGTGTGTAGTGTCCCTCCCGGTCTGATGAATGGATACTTTGAGGATTGGTCAAGCTTCACATGATAATTCGGCCCTCCATTCTTTATATATTCATTCAGAATATATAAAGAATCTAGAATTCAGAATATATAAAGAATCAATAGATCACAGAGTCCATAACTGTATAGATGTATAGATCACAGAGTTCATAACTCTAGAACACATAGAATAAAAGTTCACCGCTTCACTTCGAACCGAGGTTTGATTTTTTTCCATTATATTCTAGACCAGGGGCTTTCAAAGTGGGTGACGGGGCACCCTGGGGTGCCGTGACGGCAGTCCAGGGGTGCCGCGAGATCATTTGATAATATTTGGAATTTATTTGAAAATATTTAGTATCATTCAAAAAAAAAAAAAAAAATAAAATAAACTTGAAGTACAAAGTTATTTTCTGTCAGTTCTAACCAAAATGGCTGTTATCTCAAAGTTTTCCTCGCAACATAATCACTAAAATATCGTCACTGTCGGGCAGAAACCTCGTATCTCCAAGTTTCAAATGTGTGCGTCTTTTGGTAAAGCAAAGCCCTGCTTCATCATACAAGACTGTCGCACAAAACTAGTGAAAACAGCCGATCTACAAGCAGAAGCACACAACGCCTCCCACATAATAAATAGCAAGCAAAGAAAACATTCAATAATATTGCAGTTATAAAAACACTATATGTACAGGATTGGGGAAACAAGGGGGTGGGGCTAAGGTAAGGGGGGGGGGGGGGGGTCAGGTGCTCACTTCTCACCTGTCTATAGGAGAAGTGATAACTACCTCCTTCTCTGGCCTCCTGGGTATGCATACAAAGGGCTAAATATGTCTTTTTAGACGCAATAAGCCCATTCCCAAGATGCACGGCCATCTAGTAGTGGCTACTAGTGTTACATTTTAACACTCATCTTTTCTTTTCTCTAATTACAATCTAAAATATGAATATCGTTGTATAAGTTGTCCTTTATTGAACCACCGTGCTAGTGGACTCCTAATGTACCATGCATAGTGTCATAGTAAGTAAATACATAAATAACCTTGCAGCGGCAGCGGGGACTTCAAAGAGCGGCGGCAGCTTCAAACACCTGGAGCGCGCCGTGCCGAGCCGCACGCCACCACCCCCCGGGGGCCAGGGGCCCGCGCTGCAGCGCAACGACAGCGTGACGCGCATCGTCAACCAGCGGTTCATGAAGCAGAGGGAGGACCGAGGTCAGAGCAACGGTCAGAGGGAGGATCGAGGTCAGAGCAACGGCAGCGCCAGAGGAGCCGTCCCCGCCAGGAACCACGGCTCCGCTAGCGTCGCAGCTGAGGTGCGCGCAGCAGAGGTAAGCGTGGGATCAGACACCTTACACACATAGACATGAAGGGGGGCTTGAGCCCCTGCCCTTTTATCCGTCTGTAAAAAGTTCCCTCTCCAGACCAGGAATGTAGTTTTTACTACGTTGAATGAAACGCAAATGGCCTCTTTCCATGCCATACCTTAAGGCAGCATTCAAGAGAAATGCCTTAGGCAAACTCTCCTGAACTTGAACGCAGCATCTTATGTTGAAAGAATTGCCCTCTTTGTGTAGGAAATATATGCCGTACGCCACTTCTCCGGTATTCACTTGATTATGCTTAGTTCAGTGTGGTATCAAGCACTGACAATAGCAGACCTCCAAGCTCACAACGCATCGCATAGCGACTGACATTCTCTACAGGTCCCTGCGTGCAGGAATGCGCTGTTGTTTGGCATTTGTCATTAGGTTTTTTTTATTAGTGTGGTTGCTATTAGGCAACACACTATTGTTATTTTGTCTGATGTTGTTTTGCCTAGATTTTATGAATGTTGGCATGTCTTGCTTCACTACGCCTCTCAGCCCCATTGTTAAGAACTTGCAATCTTAATGTTTGACGTGTTTGTCTCTTTCTGTGCAGGATGGCAGCTATGACATCGGCTCCAGCTCCAGCAGAACGTTGAGCTTCTGCTTCGCGCGTCCGTCTCGCAGCGCTCAGCGACAGCAGGCCTCTCAGTGCAGCAAACCCCCCCAGCGTCACAGAGCCACAACCTCACTCCCTGGGACCAACTAGACCCCTGCAGTGAGGGACTCTGACCCCACTGGGGACCAAAGACCCCTGCAGTGGGGGACTCTGACCCCACTGGGGACCAAAGACCCCTGCAGTGGGGGACACCAGGGCTGAACTGGGACATACATTCGTCCCTGGCATCTTGGATCAGGCCGGCCCACCACAACCAGCATGAACTAAACACAGAAAATCTGCAAGTTCACAACGCACCATGGCAGCGACGCGTTGTGGGCTTGTATCAGTTGTTATATGTTTGGGTGGGACTCCTGGGCCACAGTAGTCTGTGGTTGGGCTACTATAGGCCAGTATTTAGATGATAGACAAGCCAGTGGGCCAATCATGTGATCTCTCTGGCCGGTGCTACTGAAGGATTGGCCTTCTCCACTTAGTGGCCATCCAGCCGCCAAATTACTGTAACTATCCCAAAATGGGGGCAAATGTATTCCTTTCCTTTTTTTGGACCCATTGGCACACTAAAGGCCAGCCCACTGGGCATATGCCCGGTATGCCAGGTGCCCAGTCCACCCCTGGGGGACACTGATCCCACTACACAGCTGATGAGGATTGCACGAGGGATTCTGAGATTTCAAAGACTGGAATGGAATGGATTTGAATATTGAATTGTGGTTTTATCTAAACCACCACTTGAATGAAGCCCAGCAATTCCAGCATGGGGCATTAGTAGCCAAAAGTATCCGATCTACAAGCTTGTGCAAGCGGGCCCAAGTACAGAGCAGCCAACCCAGGTGCAGTTTACTAAGTCTAGGAGGATTAAGTGGCTAATCAGTGTTTGTTACTTAGGTTACTTAAGTTACTTAGGATTCAGAGTATTACGTTACGGTTACATACAGTATCGTTGATGTCAGGTAGAAACCAGATAATTCCAGTTTTCAGGTGTTTGAAGTCAGTGGTGTAAAGTACGGTAACATTTTTAGGTATTTGTATTTTACTTGAGTATTTCCAATACTTTTACTTCTACTCCACTATGATTGTTTGAAAACTTTAGTTACTAGTTAATTTGTAGATTTTGATTAAAGGGGAAGACCACCCATTTTCAATATTGAACTAATGTCATTAATATAAACAAGTTCCCCCTCTTCTGTGTTGCCTAGAACTGGAGGATCGATTTTGGGGTTTGTATTGTAAAGTACAATGTGTGATGTCATCAAGTTGTAATTTACAATACAAACCCCAAAATCAATCCTCCAGTTCTAGGCAACACAGAAGAGGGGGAACTTTCTTTTATTTCCACACAACTCCTCTAAGCCAGGTATATTAATGACATAGTTCAATATTGAAAATGGTTGGTCTTCCCCTTTAATATTACATACATTACCCACTTCAGCCCTATACATTTTGGCCATTTGAAAATAGACGATCTACAAGCTCTCAATAGTGTTGTGATGAGACACATTGTGAGCTTGTAGATCTGCTATTTTCAAATATTTTTATTCATTTATACAATTTATGAAATGGGACATTCTGCATAATAAGTACTTTTTATATTTTGTACTTTAAGTACATTTACTGAAGGACACTTCTACATGTAACAGAGTATTTCTACATTGCCATATTGATACTTTTACAGTAGCCTACATGTACATTTTACATCCTCATTTTGCCTCACGCTTGTCCAAGTATCTAGAGTACTTGGACAAATACCTGTCATAATATTACTGTTTTGGCGTTTGTAATAAGTTGCACTACTAGTTCCCTGGTAACTACTAGTTACTGGGGAAAATTACTTTATAGTTACTGCCCAACACGGCATCTGGGATACCACCAATTCCATTTTCTTTACTGCACAATGTCACGGTTGGTGAACTGTATAATTATGTAGTGTTTATTTATATTATATTATATTATATTATATTAGAGGTTATCCATACAGTTTTTGTTTTGTTTTGTTTTTGTTTTTTATCACTTTATTTTTGGTCCAATTAATAACACAACACTATATTTCAACACACAACTGAAATATAGTTCTATTTCTAAATTTTGCAATCGCAGTGCTCATTGTGAATTGACAGCCATGTTTGTGCTTATTGTCAATATAAGAAAATTGTATATAATCTTTGTGATATTTTGTAGTGAACAACCTTTTATTGAATAAACGTGTATTATTGTAAAGAAGCATGCATTGTGTCGTCTTCCGGAAACTGGGTTTTCACTTGCAGGCAGGCAAGTACGTAAGTCGGTACGTTTTATTTGCATAGCAATTCTCGCAGAGAGAAGTGCTTCACAAACAACATAAATTGAAACACAGCGAGAAGCATTTAAACGATTAAAAACCCAACAAAAACTGTACAATGAATGTCAGGAAACTAGCGGAGAGTAAATCAAAGACCTTCTACTAATGATTGTTTACACAGTATTGTTTTTGACCTGAGGAAGGGCATTCCAGACGTCTGGGTGCTACAGACTGAAAAGGCTCTGTCACCTTAATTGACCTGGTGGTAGGAGGAGTGACCAATGACCTTCTAGGGTCCTGCTGGGGCACATTTCTTTACTAGAGGGCAATGTGCAAGCATAAAGTCAATGGCAAATCGAGTGGCATTCGTGAGTTTAACGTCGTTTAACACTGTTTAATGCAATCAGAAAGGATTTTTCTGTTCCAGAAAGTAGTCTTTGCCACTCAGTAGGTGTTCAAGCATAACTTCCGGGTATGATGATGATGATGTCAGGTGCATACCCTCTATTAGATCAGTGGTTTGTCTTTGTGTGATAGGATATCTTTTTCTACATTAACCACTTAAACCCTAGCATCCCTGTTATGTGGAGAACTTTAGCCACAAATAGCGGATCTAAGCTCATTGGAGCTTGTAGATTGGCTATTCTTCTGCAAAGAGGTTTGGTGTAGAGGGGAAAAAGGCAGACTAAGTACAAAGAGAAAGCTCAAGTTTAATTTAGATGTACGAAAATACACACAAACATGATGAATCCAACACCAATGATGGTGCTGTCAAACAAGTCTATGAAGGCAATCCATGAAATCTACGAAAAAAGTTTAATCCACAACACAATTTTATAGAATATGTAGTGGGGGTCCCTGCTTCATCTCTTCCTCATCAAGGGGGTCCTTGGGCTGAAAAACACTGTAGACCCCAAGCATCTAGACGCAACTCAGGTCCAGTTTACCAAGAGGGTTTACGTGAGGTTAAGAAGGAAAGTGCTGCTTAGTAGTTAATGGGATGAGATTTGCTGTGACAGTTTACTGTCTCTGTCACTATCTATCCTACAAAATAAACTGTCCACGTGTATACCTCCAAACTGTCCCAAATATACTGAATAATATAGAAGTGTTTATGATTGATTAAAGAAAACACACTTCAAATGACTACCTTTATAGTATTGCAATCAGAGATGATGGGCACACGCTACAGAAGGTATTTTTAAAAGAAAATCAAAATACTTGGTCAGTACTTGGTCGAATACTGACCAGGACACTGTTACCAAGATACTATCCTGGTGACAATATCATGGTATTGTATTTCACATAGTATTTGTATTCATTTCAAATACTTTGTTGTATTTTGTGCCCATCTTTGATTGCAATGGGAGAGACAAGAGGCCGTTGCAATACTATAAAGGTCCACACGGGGCGCTAACACTCTTGGACCGTGAACCTTTCTGTCTCTGCGCACAGCCTCTTGTGTAGACTCGTTGATGTAAACAATCCGTAGCCTCCCCAAAAATCCAAATCAAAGGTTAACAACAGAAGATTTTATGATTCCTCCCCGTGCTTTTCGAACATTCCACACATTCCACAGCACAAGACGAGTGTGAGATCACTGTGATGGCCCAGGCTCATGATGCCAGAGACATGGACGGTGTTCTGAGCAGCTTTGAGCAGTTAAAAGTGGATAATAATGTGTACCAGAGGTTTGAGTCGTTTGGTTTCGAGCAGAACAGAGCGTTTCAGGAAGGACTGAAGTCTCTCCAGAAGAACCAGAGCAACAACAACGTTAATGCTGATGATGCTGACAGACTGCTGCAGATGAAGTTATTCTTCTATAACAGGTACAATAGGCCTGTGTTTCTCAACCTTTTTTCTGCATGGGCACAATTTTCATGTCCCAAGAATCCATGGTCACACCAACATAATACAGGGGTGTAAATATCGTCACTGTCAGGAAGAAACCTTGTATCTCCAAGTTTCAAATGTGTATGTTTCTTAGCAAAGCAAAGCCCTGCTTCATCATACAAGGCTGTCGCTCAACAGTAGTGAAAACAGCAGATCTACAAGCACACAACGCCTTGTGAGCGAGGCGTTGTGTGCTTGTAGATCGGCTGTTTTCACTAGTTTAAATCGTTTTTAAAATGATAAATACAATACTGGCTTTCAAGCAGTTTCAAGGGGCACACTTGACCCTTCTCAGGGGCACACCAAAGGTCCCCTGGCACAGTGGTTGAGAAACACTGCAGTAGGCCACTGTGTGACACTGTACAAAGACAATCCTTGTGTAACTCTATTACTAGACAGTGGTGGGGAAAGTACTCAAAAAATTAGGAATTCCAGAATAAAGAAATTACTTGAGTAAAAGTAGTAAAATTTTTGGTATAAAAATGTACTCAAGGTACCAAAAGTAGAAAGTACTCAGTTTACAGAATATCCCATTTTACAGGTTATCAAAATGTAATCATAATACTAATAATAAAATAAAGAAAAAATAGCCGATCTACAGAGATGTAGTGGAGTAGAATTAAACATATTGAAAACTGGAAATACTCCAGTAAAGAAAAGGAAAAAAAAATACATCAGCATGGCACTTAAGTACAGTACTTGAGTAAATGTAATTTCAACAATAGCCGATCTACCACCCATTTCAAATGCTATCAATCCATTCAAAGGGAATTTGTCATGTGTAATAAGAGCCTTGAATGGTGAGAGTAGCTGGCATACTGTCTACCCGGTAGGTGTTTGTCATTATTCTGTGGGTTGATAATGGCTTTTGCTATTTTATCCCAGCTACTGCTATTGAAAACGAAACTTAAGCTTAGTAGGTGTTTTGTCATCATTCTGTGGCCGAAAATGTCACGTTGTTTTAGCGCTGGTTCAAATCTGGGGAGGGGAGAAAAATTATAATAATTACATTATTTAAATGTACTTTTCTCCATGGCAAATAAATATATGATAAGGTTATATGAATATGGGCATTGTATGGCTCAACAGTTTAAAGTTTGTTACAGTTGCTATGGCAACCATAACAACGTGATTTCTTTTTTGTTTATGTTTCTTTAAGTTAATTCCCCTCCAATCCACAAAATGCAGCTTCTGGGTGATTCCCCCACGGGATAAATAAAGGAATCTATCTATCTATCAATCAATCAATCAATCAATCAATCAAGTTTATACAACACAGCTTTTTTTTTTTTTGTAATCTTTTTCGAACTTGTTAGAGTCTGTTTAGACACTTCTCTTATAACATGAAGGAGCATGGTAGTCTACTGGTTGAGACGCTTGACCTGCAATCCTTCTACTTTTCCGCAGGGCAGAGGTTCAATTCCCAGAAGGGGTTGTGAATGGAACATAATTATTTGAGCACATAGTTTCCACATTCGCTTTTTTTTGCTCAAAGGGGCTTTTCTAAATATATGTTATATAAATATTGGTCCATAATACGGTTTTATATAGGTTTTACACTAAACAACCACTCGGATATTCATGATTATTCTGTCCAAAGAAATCACAATTTACAATATTATCGCGATAATCCTATCCTAACATCCATTATCCTGGGGAGGAACATTAAACATGCTAATTTAATTGTTTTATTGGCTATATAGACTATTCTATATCATCCCTAGCCCATTGGTTCTCAAAGTGGGGTCCGGGGACCCCCAGGGGTCCTTCAGGGAGTTCCAGGGCATCCCCAGCTAAATGATAGTTAGGAACCAAATGGACCCTTATGGGTCTGTAACTCAGAGAGTGTAACTCAGCTAGCCTACACTCTCCGAGTTCAATTAATATTGATTTTACAATAATAAATGGGGTCAGAGATTAAATGGGGGGTCCGTACCCTAATGGAAAGGCAAACTGGGGGTCCTTGAAATTAAAATGGTTGGGAAAATCGGCTGAAAAATCTTCTCTTGTGTGTGTCTCCGGCATATCTTTTCAAATGAGGGACGACGGGCCAATAAGTGTCAATTTGGGGGTTCTTGACATGAAATGGTTTGAGAACCACTGATGTACTGTACAGGTACATAAGATTAAAACCTATTTTGGTTTGGCTTCCTTCAAACAATGCAACAGCACCAGATTTGAACCAGCTTCCACATAGGGTCTCATTGCAGAAGGCCCCCCCTCAAATCCTGACCTAGAGTTTCATTTGCTTTTTTAAGATCGAAGGGGTCAAATCACGATTTCGGGGTCTAAAAAAATACCCTATTTCAACTGCGTAAGCTGAATTAAACATTTTCCCAGATAAAAGACACTTATTCTGACACGCTTTTTGACGCTGAATCCAATGAACCCAGTCTTGTCTCTCTACAACACTCCTAACTCTAAAGGTCAAGGAAAAAGGTCGCTTATGGCTCCAAAATGGGCCTTTTGGCCTTAAAATCAATAAAATATTCAAATAAAATCTGGCTGTTTCAGGCAGGACACGCCTTTCATATTTGAAGTATGCCCGATCCAATGGAATGGGTTTCGGGAATCTCCGACAATTTTAACCCTTTCCTATTGCGAAAAAGACACGAAATATGCACGCCATGAACACGATTACACATTTTTTCGGATAAAGGACACTTATTCCGACTTACTTTTTGACGCCAAGTCCGTTGGTGCTGGTGCCGTTGTTTGAAAATATTTCGGTCCGTTTCTAACACTTCTAGAAGGGCTAGCTCGGGTTCTAGGGGTCGTAGAGACAAAAGGGTAACAGATTCTTGATCTGCTCACCGAGACGGACGCATTGATGTGTGTGTCATTTCTGAGCGACCCCTAGGGGGCTAACCCTAATTCCAACTAGGGGTACGTTTTACTCCGTACACGAATGTCGTAGAGAGATGATAGACACATCAGCGTGTTCGTATCGCAGAGACGAACAAGCCTATATAACTCTCCTCGCACACAAACACTCCTGTGAGTTGATTGGTAACTTTGGTTTGCTGGCCAAAGGGCTCTAAGGGGTATACACTCTATGACCCTTGTGAAATTGGAGATCCCAGGGATAAGAATGTCGTAGAGGGACATATGAGATATCAAAATGTTCGTCTCGGAAAGCACTACAACATATCTCAAAACGGAGTTCTGATATCTTATCGTCTCTGAGTTATTAAGGCTAAAAGGCTAACCCTAGGCTAACTAGGGTTGGCTTTTATTCACGAACCAATGCATTTCATGGGCTCATCTTTTAGTATGTTTTAGAGCGCATTGAGACGCACGCTTTGATATGTGTTTCGTTTCGTTGCGACATTCGCTGTGCGACGCTAGGGTTAGCATTCTTTTAATTACTATAAAATCACAATAGGATATTCGCCTTACTAATTTCAAGCTTAGGGCTAAAATTACGTGTAGTTTTGGATAAAAAATATATCGGAACACCTACTGACCTGGAACTGCCTGAAACACACCAGGAAGTGGCTATTTGAGGCACTTCCGGTTGTTATAAAGACATAAGACTGGTACCATTCAACTCTGCGTCCCAAAATTAGTCTAGGGAAGTGGTAAAATTCCAGGGTTACTTCCGGGAACTGCCTGAAACACACCAGGAAGTGGCTATTTGAGGCACTTCTGGTTGTCGTACAGACGATGGTGCATCGAAATAAAACCTGCATATTCGGACTTCGCACATGTGATTTGGGGGGGGTAGCCAGAATCCTGGAGCAGAATAATAAAATGGCGTCTCAAAAATGGCAATGCCTTTGCAAGCAAGCTTGTAGATCTGCTGTTTTCACAACATGTAGCCTATCTGTGGAACTGAGTCAATGTAATGCCGGGGACCCCCATAAGAGAAGATTTTTTCAGCCGATTTTCCCAACCATTTTAATTTCAAGGACCCCTAGTTTGCTTTTCCATTAGGCTACGGACCCCCCATTTAATCTCTATGACCCCATTTATTATTGTAAAATCAATATTAATTGAACTCGGAGAGTGTAGGCTAGCTGAGTTACACTCTCTGAGTTACAGACCCATAAGGGTCCATTTGGTTCCTAACTATCATTTAGCTGGGGATCCCCTGGAACTCCCTGAAGGACCCCTGGGGGTCCCCGGACCCCACTTTGAGAACCAATGGGCTAGGGATGATATAGAATAGTCTATATAGCCAATAAAACAATTAAATTAGCATGTTTAATGTTCCTCCCCAGGATAATGGATGTTAGGATAGGATTATCGCGATAATATTGTAAATTGTGATTTCTTTGGACAGAATAATCATGAATATCCGAGTGGTTGTTTAGTGTAAAACCTATATAAAACCGTATTATGGACCAATATTTATATAACATATATTTAGAAAAGCCCCTTTGAGCAAAAAAAAGCGAATGTGGAAACTATGTGCTCAAATAATTATGTTCCATTCACAACCCCTTCTGGGAATTGAACCTCTGCCCTGCGGAAAAGTAGAAGGATTGCAGGTCAAGCGTCTCAACCAGTAGACTACCATACTCCTTCGTGTATTAAGAGAAGTGTCTAAACAGACTCTAACAAGTTCGAAAAAGATTACAAAAAAAAAAAAAGCTGTGTTGTATAAACTTGTTTGATTGATTGATTGATTGATTGATAGATAGATAGATTCCTTTATTTATCCCGTGGGGGAATCACCCAGAAGCTGCATTTTGTGGATTGGAGGGGAATTAATTTAAAGAAACATAAACAAAAAGAAATCACGTTGTTATGGTTGCCATAGCAACTGTAACAAACTTTAAACTGTTGAGCCATACAATGCCCATATTCATATAACCTTATCATATATTTGCCACGGAGAAAAGTACATTTAAATAATGTCATTATTATAATTTTTCTCCCCTCCCCAGATTTGAACCAGCGCTAAAACAACGTGACATTTTCGGCCACAGAATGATGACAAAACACCTACTGAGCTTAAGTTTCGTTTTCAATAGCAGTAGCTGGGATAAAATAGCAAAAGCCATTATCAACCCACAGAATAATGACAAACACCTACCGGGTAGACAGTATGCCAGCTACTCTCACCATTCAAGGCTCTTATTACACATGACAAATTCCCTTTGAATGGATTGATAGCATTTGAAGCCGGTGGATCTACAAGCTCGCAACGCCTTGCAGCGCGAGGCGTTGAGAGCTTGTAGATCGGCTATTTTTGGCAAATAGGTTTGGTGTAGACTGTAAAGGTTAAAAAAGAGCAGTACAGAGTGAAAGGTCAAGTTTACTAAGTATCGACGATTTAAGTGGTTAAAATGTCTGAAAAAAAACACATTAACACGAATCCAACATAGACTGATGACAGTGCTGTCAAACAGGTCTATGAATCTACTGTATCTATGAAATAAACGAGAATCTGCAACACAACTTTATACAATATGATGCTGCTTTATCTCCCTCTCAGCTAAGGGGTCCTTGGCCTGAAAACCTTGAAGACCCCTGGTCTAATGCCAATGGTTTACCGGCATTCTGCTTTCACGCAGGTTCATAGAACCCATAGACCTGGCGGGGTACCGACGCTGGAGCTCCGGGTGCTCTGCGGTGGACCATCATGGTACCTCTGAAGCACAGGGGACAACAGAGAGCCACCCGTCACCTTCACAGCCACAGAGAACAACAGAGAGCCACCTGTTACCTTCACAGCCACAGAGAACAACAGAGAGCCACCCGTCATCTTCACACCCACAGAGAACAACAGAGAGCTGCCTGTCACCTTCACAGCCACAGAGAACAACAGAGAGCCACCCGTCACCTTCACACCCACAGAGAACAACAGAGAGCCACCTGTCACCTTCACAGCCACAGAGAACAACAGAGAGCCACCCGTCATCTTCACAGCCACTGAGACACATGGACAACATTGAACAGTCCCTTACACCCTGCCCTGTCTCCCAGCTGTCACTGGAGTCCCCTACAAAAACGCAGCATTCATTAGAATCCAATACAACCACCCAGCATTCATTAGAGTCCAATACAACCACCCAGCATTCATTAGAGTCCCCTACAACCACCCAGCATTCATTAGAGTCCAACACAACCTCCCAGCATTCATTAGAGTCCAATACAACCACCCAGCATTCATTAGAGTCCCCTACAACCACCCAGCATTCATTAGAGTCCAATACAACCACCCAGCATTCATTAGAGTCCAATACAACCACCCAGCATTCATTAGAGTCCAATACAACCACCCAGCATTCATTAGAGTCCTCTAGAACTACCCAGCATTCATTAGAGTCCAATACAACCACCCAGCATTCATTAGAGTCCAATACAACCGCCCAGCATTCATTAGAGTCCTGTCCCGTCCTGTCCTTTGCGGAGGTGATGCGTCTGGTTCAGGCTGGACTGGACGTACCCGGCGTCTCCCGCGTGGACATAGAACCCAGCAACCTGAACCCAACGCCCTCTCAACTGACCAGGAGACTGAAACCATGGGAAACGTAGTCTTTCTGACCAGGAGACTGAATCCGCGGGAAACGTAGTCTTTCTCCAAAATATATTGTTGTTGTCGGGTTGTAATCTCGTATGTCCTAAAAATAGCTTATCTACAAGCACACAATGCCTCGCACTGCGAGGCGTTGTGTGCTTGTAGATCGGCTATTTTCACTAGTTTTGTGCGACAGTCTTGTATGATGAAGCAGGGTTTTACTTTATGAAAAAAGTTTAACATTTGAAACTTGGATATACGAGGTTTCTGCCCGACAGTGACGATACACAGATCCATCTAAAAAAAAAAGAATAGAATATTGTGTAAAAGTACATTTTCTTGAAACTTTCATATATCTTTTTGAAACCTTCATATATTCTGGATACATTGGACATTCAGTGAATTATTTCAAACCTTTTTTGTTAAAATGTTGAAATTTTATGGCATACAGCTCATGAATATCAACAGTCCACATTTCAAAATATTACACGAGACCACTCAAAACAAGGATTTATAATAGAGAAATGTCAACCTTCTGAAGTCAGAGTTGCTTGAAGTCCAGTGGGAAGTTTCCGCAGGCGCAGTCAGTTATGATTTGGGGTTCTATGGCATCTGCGATGCCTTTTTACACAATATTCAATTTTCTTTAGATGGATCTGTATAATATACATTTATTCAAATAAATGTTATCTATGAATGGATGTTATTCATATCAACAGTGTATGGCTGATACTGTATGTAAATCTATGTACTGCATCAGTAGGCCTATAACAGTAATATTTGGCTACATTACACTGTACATTTACTACATTATATGACTAATGGTGACCCCTTGTGGTAGAAGGCTGATACTGATGTATTTTAGCTGCACTTCTTGATTCTGACTATGGGTAAAAAAAACTTTAACAACCAAGCTTAATCTCTTCTGTAAAGCCTATAAATGACATTTTAATCACACAAGTTTACAGGAAATATTTCTGGGTTTAACATGAGGGTTCCCAAGATGTTTCTGACAGCCCGCAATGTGTGCAGCCTCTGACAAGTCCCAGTTGTAATATTCTAATATTTTTAGATGATCTTCATGAGCTGTATGCCATTATCATCTCGATTAAAAAAAAGATTTTAAATATTTCACTTTATGCCCAATGAATCTAGAATATATGAAAGTTTCACCTTTTTAAAAATGAGATAGATATTAAAGTGTTTTGAGAAGGATCTGTAGATTCTGTACAGTCTACGGCAGTGTCTCACACCTACACGTCATCTTCTCTTATTTTACTACAGGCAGATTGCAAAAACAGGTTGCAATTTTCAAGGAAAGCAGTTTTGTCAATTTGTGTTGGAGAGTGGTTTGACATGGTGTAATTACAGAGTTAATACATATTATTGGAAAATGGGCTCAAGTTACATAGCACCGCTTTAAGTGCCTTAATTGTTGCATTTGTCAGGAGAGTTCCACACCAACGGAGGAATTTACCACAGAAAGCACAAGTCAAGCAGTCAGCGACATCAGAATCACCACGTTTTTGCATAATTTGGAGAAGTTCTGAATCTCAAATAAACTTCCTTTATTCTGATACACTATATTAGTGGTTCTCCCTTTCATTACAGGCTCACATTAGAATACATTTGCCACACTTTAGGAAAATGCAAAATACTTTAGCTTGACGATGTTACTGAGTGAACAGTTCGCCATATGGAAGACATTTTGCTTCCTTGTTGTTGAATACCTTAAAATGTATTCATTTATTTATTACTATACCTTATAATTTTTTTTTGGGCTTTATTAATAGTACAGCAGGAAAGACAGGAAATAGGAATAAGGGCTCTACTTGGTCCATGTGTCGTAATGTGTGAACTTTTAGATCCGCCATTTTCAAATGGCCAAAGTATGAAATGGGGTTTTGTAATATTTATCCAAATTTGCGAAGTAAGACTTGCAGTTGATTGAAAAGTCCGATACTCTGAGATGTAGTGGAGTGGAAGTAATGTATGAAGTATTGCAAAATGTCAAAAGTAAAGTAAGTTAAGTAAATCACTTAGATCTAAGTAGTTATATCTACTTTAAGTACAGAGCCGCATGCGTTCACAAACCACTATGACGACAAAATTAGATGCAAAATATACATTTATTTTTGTATCCAACATTTAAAATATTTTTTTACGATTTTTCCTTTTTTTGTGATTTTCTGTAGTCAAAGATATTGTTAGAATCGTCAGAATTCTTCTGGCTCCTCCCCTGGCTCCTCCCCTAGTTCTTCCCCCAGCTCCTCCTCTGCAGTTTCCGGACTAACGAACCCTTCCTGTGAAGAGACAACAATTAATAACATTCTGTTTTTTAATCTATTTAGTGATGAATTATGATGCATCATGTACTACTGAACTACTCAAAGTGTGGTCTGGGGACCCCCAGGGTCCCTGAGGGAGTTCCAAGGTCCCCAGCTAAATTATAAAGAGTTTTGCACCCATTTAATTTTCCTCCATTTTGTTTTAGTCAACTAAATATAAGATTTTAGTCTACTATATGTACAGTTGATTTTGTATACAAAATAAATGTATTTTGGTGGGCCTTGATTGTGTCGTAATGGCTGATTTTACACCCGTCAAAGTAGCTCTGCCATTTTCATTTTCAGAGTGCAACACACGAGGAGCACAACCAAACATAAAATACCTTTTTTTTGCTCGAGACTAAAATGTTAGGGAGCCGATAGTTGCGAGCATGTAGATCTGCTATTTTCACAATAGAACCGTGTTATACAAAATGTAATGCCTCAACTCTTAGTGCTCGTCAGGGTGGGAGGGGTCCCCAATATGATTATTTTTGGGGGGGCCTGAAAAGGTTGTGGACCACTAGCATAGAGGATAAATGAACACTGGTTACATACATCAGTAGCATAGAGGATAAATGAACACTGGTTACATACATCAGTGGCATAGAGGATGTCTTTGATCTTGGTCAGGGTGGGGTCTGGGTACTCTTCCTGCTGCTCCTCACAGATCACCTCGATGCGCCTCAGCTTCCCGAAGTAGAAGTCTCTCTCCTGGGTGGAGTTGGTGAGCACCGCCCGCAGGGACTCCCTCTGAAGAGCAGGAAGAAGACCACCAACACACCTTGTTAGTTTGCATAATGGCTGCTGTCGGCAACGACCACAGACACAATATCTCCACATTCCTACGTCCCATTTGTCCGACTAAGGGTTAGGGTTAGGTTTAGGCGTAGTTTTACTGAGGTTAGGTTTCACCCACCCTGGCCACAATATGTGATGTGAATGGCATGAACCTGTAGACACCAGAAGTGCTGCGGTTAACAGAAGTTATGTCATGCGTTGTAGTCAGTTTACATTCCCCGATTGGTCGTCATCGGCCTCTCTGAGCGCTCATTGGTCGGGCTGCCCGTCAATCGTTGCCTGGTTAATAAACCAGACTATCACACACTTCGTTTTGGGAAGAGACTACACCACGGGGTGGTGTTGCGCGGTCTGGTTTATTAACCAGGCTACGTCAATCGGGTGAACATCCGGTGAAATTCTCCCGGCGGAAGTAGCACCGTTCAATATCAGCCTATGGTCGTAACCAGGCTTTTCTCTTCGCAGATGAGTAAGCCTGGCTACGCGAGGCTAGGGTCACCAGGTTAGCATTTACCAGCGTCAGACAGATGGGATGTTGCAATATCGCTACTTTTTCATCTTTTTAACCATTTTTGGGGACATTTGGACCAGATCAGCTTTGTCAAAACAACGGCTAAAAAAATAAGTTTGAATTCCAGTGTGCAGATCAAGCATGTGGACAGCCATCCATCGAGGCCTCACCAACTCCATCAGGTCTGTATTGTCGTCTTGGCTCGCTGCTGGAGAGGTGGGTTCTCCGCGTCCTGAGCGGTTGTTGGTCACTGGCGTACTCTTTCTAGGTGCTGGATTGAAGAAGACAGAACAGAACTTAAATACGGTAAATACAATGTGCATTTACTTTTTATTTACGTTTACACCATTTCATTTTTTATCAAGGTTCCTCTGACCAGTGCAACGGCCGGACACAGCCAGTAGTAGTACTTGGGTGGGCAAGAAGAAATGTCAGGTGGGCAACCCTCCAGGCCGCAAGGCCGAAAACCTTTGGGGGTTCAAATTCTCTATAATAACTAGTACTATCAGAACATAGAGCCATTTTGTTATTATTTTTAATTAAATTAAATCACTTACAATAACTTTAAACTTTAGTTACTTTGTAGATGTATTATTATAATATTATACATCTGAAAATAGCAGATCTACAAGGTCACAATGTGTCGCGCTTGTAGATCAGATTTTAGATTCTCAAAAGATTTTTCCAAAAATTTGAAAAGGGACATTCTGCATAATAAGTGCTTTTACTTTTGGTACTTTTAAGTACATTTTGATGCCAATACTTTTGTTCTTTTATTCAACTACATTTTGAATTCTAGACTTTTACTTGTAACAGAGTATTTCTACGTTGCAGTATTGATACTTTTACTTAAATAAATAATGCGAGTATAATTTATTTCCACCACTGGCCCTAAACCCAGCATGAACGAACACCAGCCACCACTGTACAAGTGACCCCTAAACCCCCAGCATGCATTGCAAAGCAGTGGCCACAGTACCAATGGAAGCTGATGGTCTGACAGACGTGTTGCCAAGAATCCCTGTAGCCAAAAAACAAAGATTTGAACCCTGTCGAATCAGGCTGCAGTTACACCACTACAAGTGATTTGAGAATGTATATTAACATGAATCCAACACAACGCGACAATGACGGCGTTTTCAAACAATGCCCCCTAAATCCTCAAATCCATTATATTGGCCAATCGGAAAAGGGACAGAAAAAGTCCATTGAACTCAACAGCCTTTTGGGGTTACTCTAGATCAGTGGTTCTCAAACTTTGAAGGTCTCCCCTTAAATCTGACAGTGTACAAATGGAACATTTGGACCTAACGGTTCCATTTGTAACACCGTCAAAGTTACAGACTTGTATGGGTCAATTTAGAGGGACCCTGAAATCCAATTTGAGAACCACTCCTCTAGATTAAATAAATAAAATCACTCAAACCTAGTGTTAAGTGAGCAGTGCCATTTATGAGTTCATTTCATTAAGTGTCCCGTGAAGCTTGGCCAATGTGAACAACAGCAGCAAACTTTGGGCGCTTTGTGCAAAGACGTAGTAGGCCAGATTTAAGGCCAACTTGGCCAATGTGTGACCCTCGGTGTACAGCAAACTTTGGACAAACGGACAAAGACAGATGTTGGAGCTAAGCTCCTTCCAGGAGCACCACTCAATAATAATAAAGCTGGACAAGAAATATAGTCTGGTTGCCCTGTAGGGAACCACACCAAATAATGGTAAAAAATAAATAATATAATAAAAAGCGTTATCCCGACCTGCGGTGGTCACCCGAGCAGGTTTGGCTGCGGGAGCAGCCGGTTGGTGGCCCTGGCGAGCAGCGTCAGGGTGGTTCTCAACGTCCTGGCTGTAGTTGGCGTCAAAGAACTTCTTGAACCACTGGATGAACTCAAAGTTGTCCTGGAACTTCCCTTTGACCAGCTTCTCCACAGGGACGCCCTGACAAAACAACATGACCACAAGAAAGAAAGGTTAATCCCAGTGTTCTTTTTGACGTATGTACAATGAAGACCAGGGTGACGGGGCACCCTGGGGTGCCGTGACGGCAGTCCAGGCAGGGGTGCCGTGAGATAATTTGATAATATTTGGAATTTATTTGGACACTTTAGATTTAGTATCATTTTAAACGTATTATTTTCTTGTTATTTTCAGTCAGTTCTAACCAAAATGCCTATTATCTCAACATTTTCCTAACAACATACCGGTAATCACTAAAATATCGTCACCATCTGGCAGAAACCTCGTATCTCCAAGTTTTAAATGTATACGTCTTTTGGTAAAGCAAAGCCCTACATCATACAAGACTGTCACACAAAACTAGTGAAAACAGCCGATCTACAAGCACGTGTGCTTGTAGATCTGTTGTTTTCACTAGTTTAGTACATTTTATAGATGATAAATACAAAACGAATGAAACGAATAAAACAAATATTTATGGGGTGCCCAGAGACAAAAAAGTTTGGGAACCCCTGCTGTAGACAAATTAGCTGGCCAAGGAGTGGGAGGGGGTTGGCCACCTAATTCATCTGAATGCTGCTCGCCGTTTCTCCTGTAGTGTAAAACCTATGCTGAACTATTGTTTTATTTTCATTACACCCCTTAAGTTGCACTCTCGTAAATCAAAATGCAATTCTCGTGCTCTAGCACTCGAGTTGAGTTGCAAGTGACGTTTTGGACAGTTTGTTATGCGACCTGGTTGGCTAGATCAGGTTACTGCGTTCAGACTGAGACGCATCTCCTGAAACCACCTCTGAATGTGGCTAAAGTCAGATTTGTAAAAACCTGATTCCATGTGACTTGTTTGTGTTCAGACTTGAATTTAACCTGGATGTGGCACAGATCTGATTTAGGCTGGCATTGTAAATGGGGTCTATTAAGGAGTTCTTGAATCTGTCTGTGCTGCACTTCCGTGATAGAAACCCCATCACTGAAAGTGCTCTTCTGTGAGTAAAAAGCTGTGCGCAGAATTTTTGTGCTGTGTGTAGTCTCCTTTTAAAAGAAGACACAAATCACAAATACAAAGAATATCGTGGCAGTCAGGGGGAAACCTTATGTGTCCAAATGGTTACTTTTCAGGAAATCTCCAAATCTTCCAGTCTTTCAGGAGTTCCAATCTAGTTAGTATTCAGTCACAAGCTCTTGTTAACACGTTTGTTTTAAGCATTTATAAAACCCACACAGAATTAACTACTTTCAATTTCACACACCAAAATGGCAAAAAAAAAAAGAAAAAAAGGCAGATCTACAACCTCTAATTGCGTCGGGCCTTGTGAGTTCGTGTTACACTCTTGTACATTGAAGTAGGGCATTCATTTACGGACAAAAAGAAGAAATTGAACAACAAGGTTTCCGGACGACGGTGATGTTACGTCAGTACTTACCCTGTCAACCCCCGTCTTCTTGAAACTGTTCTGGACCAGTTTCCAGTTCTGGAGGAACTCGTGCTCCAGCTTGGCTTGTAACTTGACCTTCTTCAGTGGTATACATCCAGGGAAGAGCATGTCCATGAACTGGCAATATGCTGCACCTGTTCTCAACACACAATGTATGCGTTTTAGTCATCAACATAGAGTATCTCACATTTAAAAAGGATTGTTGCATAACAAGGGGTTTCACCAACTAGTCGACTAATACAACCACTAGCCGTGTGATCGTCAACCTTTTCAGTTTCAAAGGGCCCCGGGTTTAATATGCATTAGGCCAGTGGTTCGTAGGCGCCGTCCAAACATTTGCGACAGCCATCGTGTCCGTGTCGTTTGAGAATGAGGGGTGGAGGGTGGGTCAAATTCATTCTCAATGAAGGTCACGTGGTTTTTTGAAAATGAATTGGACTCCCTCCTCTCTCCTCATTCTCAAACAATACGGAGAAGATCTCTCACGCATGTGTGTGACTGCGACCCTAAAGGTCCCACAGTATGCAGGGGTCCCTGGAACTAGATATTTTTAGATGGGGTGCGTGGCCACTCGGTGTTGCGACGCGTAGGATATAACATATATCTGCCATTTTTCAATAGTTTCAAAATGTGAGTGAATCCTTGTACCCAGGGCCCAGAATTTGGTGCGACACCCCTAGCTTCAACTTCCTGCTTTATAAAGCTATTGCCTTTGCTGCTGCGTTAAAACTTCCTCTCACCGAGTCTATTATTAACAGTTAAAAGAGCTTGAGTGGACAAGTCTGCAAATGCATTATGAAAAACTTGACAACTAGTAAGACATGCACCTGTAACCACCCTCAGGTTATAATCTTTATGCATGGCTGCTGGTCAAATACCAGCTGCTTCCTACCTGAACACAGCTGCTCTATCTTGGCAAAGCGCAGGCTGCTGAACTGCAGAGAGTTGTTGATCCATGCCAGCATGTCCTGACGGCTCAGGTTGTCACTGGTCACCGAGGTGGAGTGGACGTTGACCGCAGCCATGGTCAGGAGCTCTGGGAGTACGAGGAGAAGAGGAGGAGGAGAAACCAGCAAGCTGTGACACAAACAAAAAGAAAAAACATGATGAAATCGTTCTGTTCCGCTTTATTTCAGGAAACCACAACAGTGGCCGTCAGTTCAGCAAAAGCTAAGGTATGGCAACATGACTGGGGTCTTTGCACGCACGCGAAGGCGTGCGTGCAAGACACCAGTCATGTTGCCATACCTTAGCAACAGGCATGATGGATTTATTTTAAGAAGAACATTTTACTGTTTTCCCCTGTAGCCAACCTTGCCATACCCAATTGACGCCTCTGAACCACACGGTAGAGTGGTGACACTGTGTGACAAGTGTGTCACAGGCAGCAGTGGTGATAGCAAGTACTCACAATTATTTTTTTACTTGAGTAAAAGTATCATTACTGCAATGTAGAAATGCTCTTACAAATAAAAGTCAATGGTATTCAGAATTTACTGAGGTATATTTTAATGCAAATAGCCTACTTTTGAATCAAGTACTGAAAGTGAAAGCAGGCCTAGTCCTTTTACAGACCGCATCCCATTTTTCAAGTTTCCAAATGTATAGAAAATCTGCAAGCTCGCAGCGCGGCACCGCAAGCTTGTATATCTGCTATTTTTCAATAGCTTATATATATGCTATTTTTCAATAGAAGTAGGCTATAACTTAATTACAGGTTTCTGCTCGACACTCTACACTCCCTATTATTAGCCTAAGGGGTCGGCAGCATTTTTTACTTGAATGCTTTCATTCTCCTGCCAGACAGTGTGCCATAACTATGACACCACAAACCCAAATAAAATAGTTTGTCCATAACAACCCTCCCCCTGTTGATATATTTTACTTCCACATCAGCATGTAATGATCATTAGACCCCACTTATCTCTAAAGCAGGGGTCTTCAACAGGGGGCCCGGGACCCCTAGGGGGTCCTCTGAGTTACTACAGGGGGGCCGCCAAATGTTTGTGTGATAGGATCATGTTTTATACATGAACCACTTGAACCCTAGCATCCCTATTCTGAGTGGAATGTTACCCAAAAATAGCAGATCTACAAGCTTAAAGCTTGTAGATCTGGTATTTTTGGCAAAGAAGAGCAGACTAAAGTATTTGATGGTTCAAGTGGTTAAATGTCTGAAAATACACCTACTCCAACAGGATGAGAGTGCTGTCAAACAAGTCTAAGCTGTCTAAGAAATCTATGAAAATATTTCTTCTGCAACAAAATGTTATACAATATGTGGTGGGGGTCCCTGCTTCATCTCTCTCTCAGCTAAGGGGTCCCTGGCCTGAAAACGTTGAAGGCCCCTGCTCTAAAGACTCCCTCCCCAGTCACAATTCAGAGTTTGATTTAAAGTAGAATTATAGCCTATGTAGGATGTAATTTGCATACAGGTGGGAGGACACACACACACACACACACACACACACACACACACACACACACACACACACACACACACACACACACACACACACACACACACACACACACACACTATTTGACTAGCCCTAAGGCCCTTTCCTTTATACTTTGTTGTTCCATTCATTTATACCCATATCATGTTGTAGGCTACATGAGCTGTTGTGAGGGATTACATTCTTGTGGCGCCTATAAGCCTTTTAATACGGTACATTCTTCCATTTACAAATCAGGCTAGGACTAGGTCACAATCTCTGTCAATACTTTATTCAAAAGCGTTCCTTGTTTATAGGCTATTATAACTGTATTCGGTAGTAGGTAAACTTGACTCACCGTTTGAAGTGATGTCTCTGCTTCTACACAGGTGTGGTGGGGTTTGATATGGATATGGTCGCAGGTGTTGTCACTCAGCCTGTATAAGAACGAGGACGTCATCAGTGGTGTAAAGCAGTGGTTCTCAACCTGTGGTTCGGGGTCCCCAGACGATTAACTTTAATGTGCAACATTTTCTCACTCAACAGTAAACAAACCATACCTAATGCAGTTGTTTAAGTGTATAGACTACTAGAGGGTATTCTGCACATTTCGAAAGTGACAATGAGGACTTTTAAATAGGCCTACCTCTAAAATGACAAATTAAAATTGGCCAAACTGTCAAATATTAGAGGCAGAAATGGTGAAAATAGCCAATCTACATGCTCACAACTCCTGTAGATCTGCTAATTTAAAAATAAAACAGTTAAACAAAATGTAATGCCTCAACTCTTAGTGCTCGTATAGGGTGAGGGGGTCCCCACTCCCCAGTTCAAATATTCTTTTGGGGGTCACAGCCTGAAAAGGTTGAGGACTATGGAAGCTTGAGGACCACCACTGAATGTAACTATAAGTAGCCTACTTTTACTTTATGTATTTCCAATACTTTTACTTCTACTTCACTGCATCTCTGATCCAAATATTGTAGGATACTTTTACTCCACTATTTTATGAAATAGGGGACAATCTGCACAATGAGTAGGCCTACTTTTACTTTGGGAGTTTGGGTAAAAGTACTTAGTCACCATGGCTAATATTAAATAGCAAATAATGAACCGTGATGAAAGAAGAAAGCATGTGTTTGCTCAGAACAGGATAAAAAAAACATTAAGTTTGACTGGATGATATCTAAATCCACCTGCCAGCACCAGTTTAATCTATTCATTTAAATGGGAATTTCTGCCCCCTGGTGTTGATATATGGAAATGAATCACAAGCCACACTGAAATTGTTATTATTATTCACTTTATTCCCTTTTTTGTTCAATGATGTTTCTTTTAAAATTGCTCTGTTTTTTAAGGTCAGACTTCTGCACTCTATTAAAAGCAGCAATAACATAATGTAGAACATTAGTGAGAGGGAGAAAGGTCAGGGGCCTACAGATAATTCCCTTTCTACTCAGCTACAAAGGGACCCCAATGCAAACAAGCCTAAAGGCTTTCTTGTGGTCTTTATCCTTTTAGCCGACCTTGTATCAGTGAACTGTACTGTCCTTTAACCTTTTCCTATGCAAAAACCTCTAAAAAAGTATTCAATCAATCAGTCAATCAAAAACTCCTAGTTAAAGACTCATAATAATTTTGCACTGCAATAGAAATCATTCAGTTATTGGGTCTTTAATAGAACATCATAATAGTGTGTTAAAAAAAGAAAATCTAAAATGTTCCTCGGTCAAGACAAAGTCTTTGCCACACACAGACACTTTAGCCATAAATTATAACTACCAGGAGATATGTCGCTAATATTCGGACGTTGTGTAACGTCCGAATATTAGCGACATATCTCCTGGTAGTTATAATTTATGGCTACAGACACTTCAGTACTTGAGTAAAATCAACGTATTTGAATACTCTTTCTCTCCAGCCAGGGTTCACCTTTGAAAGGGGGCGTTTTGTGTGCAGCCAGCCAGTAGCCTATTGGCTACAGGAAGAAGAAGCAGAAGTTACAGTTACACACACACATTCCTCAGACCGATCCCTCCATGTAAGCAGTGGCAGATCAGAACAATGCAATGCTGTGTATTATTATACAGTGGACTGGACAGTGGACACCATGGATCGATCACCATCTACAACACCAGCCTCTAACCAAACCGTTAAAACAAACACATCCATCCACGTTGACAACAAGGACTTTTAATGTCAGCCGTTAGAATCTAACGGTTAGATTGCGGTTTGATCTTTGCATCCATCTATGATCGATCGTCATGTCTTCCAGCAGATCGCCGGTACTAGGGGAGTTACCGGGCGGCGTGGGGGTGTCGTGGCTCGGGGACCGCTCCGTGGAGTTCTACCGGGACCCGGTGCGCTTCGTGGAGACGCGGATCCACGCGCACCGCGGCGGCCGGGTGTTCGCCTCCCGGCTGCTCAACACGCCCACCGTGTTCGTCTGCTCCGTGGGCGCGATGAAGGAGTTACTGTGTGGTAGGCTGGGCTATTGGCTATATTATGTTATTTATTTGTCAATTATGGAACAGTAAAGCAAGCCCTAAAGGGGTGTAAATCCATAGTAACATCCTTCAAAATTTGTCTGAAAAGTCACCTTAAAGATCTCCTTTTAGTTGACCTTGTACCAGTGATTTGTACTGTCATGAAACTACAAATTTACTTTTCCCTATGCAACCTTCTAATGAAATTCTTCAATCAATCAATCAATCAATCAATCAATGGGTGATCAATCAGTGATAGCCTATTATATTTATAACGAGTTATTATTGTGTACTGCATTAGGCTATTTATCAATGACATGATTTGATCTATTATCTATTATTATCACCTACTATGTGGTGCGTTAATAATAGCCATGAACGTTAGGGGATTCAATAGCCTATCAATGTTTAGTTTTGCAGTAAAAATCCACAATGTTCTAACAGAGTAAATCTGTTGTGGGGTTAAACTGGAGTGAGTGAGTGGATTGATTGATTGATTGAAGACTTTATTAGAAGTTTGCATAGGAAAAGGTACAGTTTCATGACGGTACAGTTCACTGGTACAAGGTCTACTAAAAGGAGATCCATGAAAAGACTAAGCTTATTTCCACTGGAAACCATTGAAGTATCTCATATAACATTGAATGACAGACAAATAGAACACAGTACTATGCAGTAGATATGTAAAGAAAAACAAAATAGAAGACAGTAAGTCAAAACAAACAGTATATACAAAGAAGGGGCAGGGGAGGGTAGGGTTGGGCTAGATTCTTTTTTACCAGTTGCGAACGGCTGCTGCCTGTAAGTGGTTTTTCAGGGCAATTTTAAAGGATGCTAGTGATCCACACTCCTTTGTGGCCTTCGGTAAGGCTTTCCACATTTTGGTGGTATAGCAGAAAAAAGAGTTTGACCCTTTGTTGGTTTTGACTCTGGGTTGAAAGTGATCTGTGGCGCTGCCTCTGGTGTTGTAATTATGGACATCCTTAATGTTTATAAAGTATTTTGACAGGTACTTGGGTATCATAGTGGTGTAGTGTATCTTGTACACCAGGCCCATTGCAAGTTGCTGTACTCTGTCAACTACTCTGAGCCACCCCACTCTTAACTGGTGAGTAGCGGTGAGGTGAGTCTGATAGGGAAGTCTAAGCAGGACCCTAATTAGTTTATTTTGGGCTGTTTGTAGTTTAGTTTTCAGGGCTTGTGGGGCGTCACAATACCATACGTGGACTCCGTAGTCAAAGAGGGGCTGGATTATTGCACCAGCTATGGTCTTCAGTGTGTTGGAATTGACCATCGGGGCGATCCTCTGTAGGAAACGAGTTCGTTGGTTGATTTTATTTATTACTTTAGAAGTCATCTTTTCACTGGAAAGATTAGCTTCAAGGATACATCCTAAGTAAGAGATTTCGTTTTTTCGTGTTATGACCTTGTCACCCACTTTGATTGTGAAGTTATCAACTTTTTTGAGGTTATGATTTGATCCAAAGAGGATGGACTCTGTTTTACCCAGGTGAATTGATAATTTGTTGTCGTTAAGCCATGTGCAGATCTTACTTAGTTCAGAGTTAAGTGTCTTCTCAACCTGCAAGTGGTCCTTGCCCGAGACTAGGAGAGCCGAGTCATCCGCGAACAGGAACAGGTTGCAGTCACAAGCAGATGCCATGTCGTTCACGTATATTAGGAACAACAGAGGTCCCAGTATGCTACCTTGAGGAACACCACAGTTTACCGGGAGGGGGGGGGACAGGGTACCGTTAATCTCCACCACCTGTTCCCTCCCCACCAGGTAAGACTGCATCCACCTCACTGCTGCGCTGTCAAGACCGATGGCTTTTAGTTTCTCAATCAGAATAGAATGATTTACGGTGTCAAATGCCTTCTGGAGGTCCATCATGACCATGCCGCTATATTTGCCGTCATCCGCTTCGCGTTTGATTTGGTCAGTCAAATAGAGAAGGCATGTGTCAGTGGAATGAAATTTTCTGAATCCAGATTGGAACTCGTAAATCAGATTATTCTCATCGAGATATCTTGCTATCTGTTCGTAGACTATTTTCTCCATGACTTTGGATATGGAGCTAAGAATGGAAACGGGACGATAGTTTCCGGGGTCTAGTTTGCTACCTTTTTTATGCAGGGGGGTTACTTTTGCTAGTTTGAAGTCCTGTGGGACATGACCCTGTTCGATGGAAAGGTTAATTATGTGGGTAATTATTGGAGCAATGGTGGCGGCTGAATCTCTGAGAAATCTAGCTGGAATTTTATCAAGGCCAGTGGCCTTGTGTTGAGGTAGGGCACTCAGTTTTTTAAACACTTCATCAGTTGTCACTGTGGCAAGTTTAAAACTGTCTTTTCTGACGCCCAGTTTATTGTAGAATTTCTTAACAAATTTTACACCATACCGCCCAGATGGGGCGACCAGTTTTTCAACCAGCGAACGGGCCACGGTGGTAAAGGTTTCGTTAAGATGGGTAGCCACTTCACATTTGTCAGAAATGAGAGCGGTGTCCGTTTTGATGTTTATGCTGTGGCCTATGGTTTTAGGTTTTAAGCCTAATGTGTTGTTAAGCAACTTCCATAGGTCTCGTGGTTTGTTTTTGAATTCGTCGATTTTTTCATCAATGTAGTTTTTTTGGGCGGCTCTAATATAGGCAGTTGTCTGGTTTCTAAGCTTCTTGCACTGAGCAGTAAGATGCTTGATTTGGATATTGAGGTCAGGGTTGAATTTTTTTTTAAGTTTTTTGCAGCACTTACGTTTTTCATCGTACTTTTTGTCTCTGAGTTTAGCTGATTCAGCAATATCTGAGTTATACCATGGCTCTTGGCGGGCTTTAACCCTGGTGGTATTCAAGGGGGCCACGATGTCTAGAGCATCGGTCAATTTGGTTTTAAAACCACACCATGCTCCTTCGACATTTGTACACTGCAGTTCAGAGGAAAAGTCTGTATTCGCTAGAGTGTTATTTAAAGCCTCACTGGAGTAGTTTTTGAGGCTTCTAGCTACAACTGTTTTGTGGCCACTAGCCTTGGGTTTGTGTATTTTACGCGTACAGTAGATCATGTAATGATCACTAAGACTGCATACAATAGCCCCGCTAGCGGTGACTTTTGATTTGTCTGTGGTTACGATGAGATCTATGAGGGTTTGGGAGTGCTCCGTCACCCTAGTGGGCACAGTAACAAGCTGAGTGAGGCCATATTGATTACATAACCCATTAAAGGACTTGAACAGGGGTGCTGTCAGGGGTGCACACACACCATGACTCATGCGTGTGTGTGTGTGTGTGTGTGTGTGTGTGTGTGTGTGTGTGTGTGTGTGTGTGTGTGTGTGTGTGTGAGTGTGTGTGTGTGTGTGTGTGTGTGTGTGAGACAATGACATGTAATAGCCTAGTAATTGAGCAACATTTACTGTGTGTGTGTGTGTGTGTGTGTGTGTGTGTGTGTGTGTGTGTGTGTGTGTGTGTGTGTGTGTGTGTGTGTGTGTGAGAGAGAGATAGAGAGAGAGAAGTGTTGCAAACCTGACCTCAGGTGAACTCAAACTGTGGAGATAAATAAATAATAAATCTTCCATCTCCATGACTCCATAATATGAGGCTGGTTGAGTGTTGTATCCTAGCAATAAAAGTATGTTAGGCCTACAGAAAATCAATTATGGTGTCAACAGGGGCGTCACACCAAATTCTGGGCCCTGGGTACAAGGATTCACTGCGGGCCCCCCATGAATGTTAACTATTGAAAAATAGCAGATATACAAGCTCACAGCACGAGTGCCGCGCTGCGAGCTTGTAGATCTGCTATTTTTGAAAAATCGTGAAAATGTGTGCCAAGAAACCTATGTTTCCATGTCAGTGATGCTCAAACTTTTTCATGTGAAGGACCACCCATCTCAAAATATTTAGTTCCAGGGAACCCCCAGAAGCAAAATTTGAGTAACAAATGTTCACTTAAAAAATACATATATTCAAAGACTTGCGCACATTTTCATGACTTTTCAAAAATAGCTAAAGTTACTAGGGCCCCTCCACCTTGGGCCCTAGTAACTCAGTCCCACTTTCCTACCCCTTGTGACGCCCTGGGTGTCACGGTATAAAGAGTAAAAAACACATTATGTCCAGTTTGCTCATTGCAGACAGGTGCGTGTTTATATGGTGGTTTTGAAGGAGGGTACAGGGACTAGGGAGTTACACACATTTTAGTGGCATAGCAGTAGAATGATTTTTAACCCCATGTTTGTTAAAGTTGTTCATTTGTAATATTTCATTTGCAGGACTATATATTGCTTGTTATAGACGCATTTCTGGTCCACGTTACACTGATAAGAACTCGATGCGCGCGCAGGTCGGTACTAAAAATTAGCCAATGAAACCAGCGCTCCCCAAAACAACAGGTTTGGGGATTGGTGGGAATTGATTACATGATACAGTCACTTGTGCATTTAGTCTCAATGTTTGTAAACAAGAAACGGGTCTATTAGGCTTCTGTGCTTTAGCTACTGTATAGGCCAGAAGACTGTGTATAGGGGAGAAGAAATTAGTCTTTAATAAGAGATTTTTAAAGAACAATTAACTATACTGATGCTGACACTCATGCGTTTTGGGTACGGGCAAGTTGTAAGTAAGTAAATGAATGCCCTACTTGATCATACTACAACATCAAACAAAAGTAGCAGATGCACAGTGTGTTGAACTTGTAGATCAGCTACTTTAGCTACTTTTGAACTTGCATCCTGAAAAGTAACAGTTTTGGACATAATGATGTTTCCAACTGACTGACGATATTATTGCCCTCTACAACAAACATGCACGCATGTGTAGTGATGCGCGGAAGCAGGGATTGAACCCAGTGCTCCCACTTGCCAGACCAACGCACAAACCGAGCCAGATTGGCAGGGCTGTTGTGGACTGCTTCATGGCTGATGGCTGTACTAACTGTGTGGGCTACACATGCACACAGTAACAGTAACTACAGTACATACAGTAGTTCAATGTATTGGGTTCAGATAAGCCTGATCTCATGAGAAACCATGTGACTCCAACTCCACTCCAGGCTGCTGCTGGGATCATAAACTCCCACCAGTCCAAAAACCTGCTGTGATTTTAGCTCTACTAGAGCACTGCTTCTCAAACCAGTCGTCTTGATGGAGAGTCGGTAACCAAATGGACCCTTATAGATCTTTAGATCTTAGAGCTAATAATCTGGGGACCCCCCGGAAACATTTGTAGACCCCCTCTGGGGTCTCGACCCACATTTTGAGAACCTGTTTCTCTAAATTGCTGGCGGCTAAGAGAGAATGTACAGTAGTCTGGTTCAGATCATGTGGACCTTCTCTATTAATGTGAGATTCAGAAAGTCATCATAAGGTCATAAGAGCATGCATTCCTCAGGCTACAATGGATCATGTGCCAGGTCTTAAAGGAGTGGTGTGCTCAAACCTTTTCATGTCAAGGACCCCCAAATTGACGTGTATTTGGGCCGGGTATTTCAAGCTAATAGAAGCAACAGACTTTCTCTTACTGAAAAGTTAGCTGAAATTAAAGTAGTTCACCCCCAAAATTACCTTTTGTTTATTTATTACTCGCGCCATGGATAATAATATTTTTAGTTTTTTGTCGCATTCCTAGGACAATAATGTGATTACAATAAATGTATACACCCCCATTGATTTGGGTCCCCAGCCGGAATGTACGGTAGATACTGTATTTTCACAATAGAACCGTGTTATACAAAATATAATGCCTCCCTCAACTCTCTTAGTGCTCGTCAGGGTGAGTTAAAATAGGATTGGGGGTCACGGCCTAAAAAGGTTGAGAACCACTGATCTAGGAAGGGAAGAGGGAAGAAAAATGGAAGGGGAGAGGGGGAGAAGGGGGTCCTTGACATGAAAAGGTTTGAGAACCACTCGTATAGCAACATTAGTTTTTCAGAAAACTGTTAGCATTTAGAAGGCATTTTTAGAATCGGCCTCAGGGTTCTATTCTGAATAAAAACGGGCAAGTAAGCCACTGTATGTAGCCGTATACGATGTTATACGTTTGTATACATCAAACTAGAAGGGTTTCAATGGAGTGTGTGGGATATTAACGTGTGTGTGTGTGTGTGTGTGTGTGTAACAATGTTAACCTGTGTTCCAGAAAAGTCCAGTGTGTTTGTGAAGGACCCAAAGGACGTCATGACCAACATGTACGGAGACACCCTGGTCACCACCAACGGTAACGCACGCACGCACGCACGATAGCAGTATCATGTACAGTAGTCCTCAGATATCGCCTCTGGGGGAAACATCATGTCCAAAACTGTTCATTTCAAATTCAAAAACAGCTGAAATATTGCTTCTCAATGAAAAAGTGCGCCATACCTGAAGGCAGCATTCAAGAGAATGTGCTTTGTCCAAACTCTCGCAGCATCATTCTTATGTTGAAATAATCTGTGTAGAAATCCATGCCGTTACGCCACATCTCCAGTATTGACTTGATTATGCTTAGTTCAGTGTGCAATCAAGCACCAAAAATAGCCGACCTCCGAGCTTAGAGGTCTGCTATTTTCGATATTTTCACCAAAAGGCCCTTTTAGAAATGTCAGCCCCTGTCTCTCATCTCATCTCTGGGATTGAATGTAGGAGTAATGTTGGACCCAGACGTATCAGTGTGTGTTGGTCATCTCCAAATGTTGGCACTTATTGTGTGTGTGTGTGTGTGTGTGTGTGTGTGTGCGTGTGTGCGTGCGTGCGTGCGTGCGTGCGTGCGTGCGTGCGTGCGTGCGTGCGTGCGTGCGTGCGTGCGCGCGCGTGTGTGTGTGTTTTGCAGGTGAGGAGGCGTGTCTTCTTCGCCTGTCACTCAGCAGTCTGTTCACAGGATCATGTCTAGACTCATGGAAGGATTACATCACCAGGTAGGACATCTACGACACATAGAAAGAAGGAAGTCAAGATGAGTTATATTTACAGTACATTTCGGATATCACCTTACATTTCGTTATCCGATGACTAAATCCGATGATTAATTGCATGGTCAGATTGATCGATATCGCTGCCAATATTGCAAGTTTCCAGTAGGGTTTACCGTTACTATAACTGTGATTCTAATCTGGGTGCAGATGCAGAATTCTAATAAACAGTACATTCGTATTACCTGATGTATTAGTCCTATGTGCATATTAGGGTTAGGCTTAAGGTCCTTACACACCGGCGAATAAGCGAACCAAAAAGGCGAAGTATTTGCTATTCGCCCCTTTCCATACACACCAAAAAGGGACGCAAATATGCGTATAAAATTCACTAAATTGAATTAAGTGATCTGTTGTGCGCACACTGGCTTACACAAGCCATCATCACATCACATCACAGCAGAGAGGACAACTCGGTTCACCGTTCCGTTCCCCCGCAGACAGACAGGCAGCCCGCAGCAGCAGTGGTGTAAAGTTACTAAAAGTACATTTACCTGAGTACTGTAGCCTACTTGTAGGTATTTGTACTTGAGTCCAATTTCCAGTACTTTCCTTCTACTCCACTACATTTCGGATCCTATTGTATTTAATACCCAACATATAAAACATTAGTCGTTTTGCAGATATAAATTAGCCTATGATAAAACATATACTTTTACCAGTAAGAAATTCAAGTACTTTTTCTACCACTGATGGCAATAGGCTACTAGAAAGCAGCCACGGCACACAGAGGAGACGAGAAGGAGAAGGAGGGGTTAGGTACCGTCAGACTAATGGGACGTCAGAACAATGACACAGCACCTTTGAGTGGGCGTTTTGGTTAGTCAGTTAGTCAGTTTGTTTTATGGAGTTATTTTGTGTAACATAACAGTCCTGCCTTCAATGTACAGTTACAGTATACTCGTAAAAGAGACCTGCTGTCTCTGTGCATGTTTTACTGGTTGTTTAAACACGTTTGGACGCGTCCACTTGACCTTGGCTCACAGCCGTCGGGTGCGTTTGATGACGTGAGTGTCTGACTCTGTCGGTCAGTCAGTGTGCCAAAGGCCTCTGGCAGAGGAACAGGCGTGCATGCAAGCTTGTTTCTTACTTCAGCGCAGGGCTGCACGATTATGGCCAAAATTATTATCACCATAACTTTGATCAATATTGAGATCACGATTATTGATCACAATTATTCATTCATCCTTTAAAGGACAACTTTGATTTTTTACAACAAGGGTTCATATTTTAGATTGTAATTAGAGAAAAGAAAAGATGAGTGTTAAAATGTTTGCATTTACTGCTTTCTAATGTTTTAGCGATTTTAGTATTTTGATTTCAGTGGGTGGGGGCATGTGTACAAGTGGCTAAATGTGTGTGTGTGTGTGTGTGTGTGTGTGTGTGTGTGTGTGTGTGTGTGTGTGTGTGTGTGTGTGTGTGTGTGTGTGTGTGTGTGTGTGTGTGTGTGTGTGTTCCTCTGACAGGGTCTGTGAACGCTGTCTGAAGGACCTCTCTGCAAGGTAGAGTGATCACATTTGTCTGTCTGCCTGTCTGTCCGTCCGTCCGTCCGTCCGTCCGTCCATCCGTCTGCCTGTCTGCCTTATTCCTTTTTCTTTTAGTTTGTGTTACCTTGTAGGTGGTTGTTGTACTGTTAAGTAACTTGAAAAAAATAACCATAAAAACAGAACATGAAAAAGAATCATGATATAGATTGTGTATTGTGATACAGCTTGGAAAAATATTGTGATATTGTATTTTTTTCCATATGCAGTGGTCATCCAGACAGCGTGTACGGTGTGTTCAAGGCTCTGGGCACAGAGCTGGTCCTGGGTCTGTTTCTCAACGTGCGTCCAGAACACCAACCAGAGCTGTACCAGGAGATGACCCAGCTGTGTACGCAGCACTGGCACGGTAGGTGGAGGCAGGGGGGGAAGTGGGACTGAGTTACTAGGGCTCAATGTGGACCAGAGCAGGGCCTTAATTATTTTATACTTTAGCTATTGAGAAATAGCAGATATACAAGCTCACATTGTGGCACTCTGTGCCGCGCTGGTTCTACAGACAGGGATCTCCATATATGGGCCTAGAAGGGATTTATGTATGATGTCAGACGTCATAGATGTCATAGGACTTTCCCATAACGAATAACTGAGTAAGAATGTTTGGGCTCTCACAGCATATCTCCATATACAGTACATGGATCTCCATATATGGGTACCATGTGTCTCCATGTATGGGTAACTGGTCCGATATACATCCCTGGCCATTGGTCAAGACATGGCTTGTCACCCTTAGGCGTCTTACTGGTGTTAGAGATGCAGGGGCTGACATTTCTAAAAGGGCCTTTTGGTGAAAATATCAAAAATAGCAGACCTCCAAGCTTGGAGGTCGGCTATTTTCGGTGCTTGATACCACACTGAACTAAGCATTATCAAGTGCATACTGGAGATGTGGCGTAACGGCATGGATTTCTACATAGAGAGGGCAAGTCTTTCAACATAAGATGCCACATTCAAGTTCAGTAGAGTTTGGACGAGGCAATTCTCTTGAATGCTGCCTTCAGGTATGGCATGGAAAGAGGGGGCATTTGCATGTCTTTCACCATAGTGAAAACTGCATTCATGGTTTGGAGAGGGCACTTTTTACAGACGGATAAAAGTGCAGGGGCTCAAGCCCCCTTTGATGTCTATGTGTGAATGTGCCTGGAAAAAAACATTCATATTTTCTACTTAAATTAAAGTATCAATACTGCAATATAGAAGTTCTCTGTCACAAGTTAAAGTCCGGAATTCAGTATTTACTTGAGTAAAAGTACGAAAGTTTGCGCATCAAAATGTACTTAATGTACCAAAGGTTTTTGAATGTATACTACTCTACAAGCTCACAATGTGACACATTGTGAGCTTACAATGTGACACATTGTGAGCTTGTAGATCGTCTGTTTTCAAATGGCAGAATTTTTAGTTAATTTAGCTTTTGTAATAATGATCAAAATCTATCCACAACTTTCCAACATCCCATCGTGCATTGCGCAGAAGTTGTACGGAGCTTCCGGCGCCGCAGCCGAGTGTGATCTACAAGCTCACAACGGTTGCATCTGCGACGCGACGTGAGCTTGTAATGTCTGCTGTTAACCAGAAGTGTGGTGCAACAAATTCTCCAGTAAATTCCCGCGGAAAGAGGTGGATAAACTAACTAGGTTTAACTAAGGTTTTCAAATTCAGTGGAGTGAAAGTACAATATTTGGTGTGTCAGCACTGCCCTCTAGTGGTGTTGTTAGTGTATAAATATTACTGGTATAAATCTGTAACAGGATCACATGAATAGAGGAACAAATCACACCCAGCAGTGGGAAGTGCAGTTCATTTCATTAAGCTACAGACACATCTCAGAAAACTAGAATATTGTGTAAGAAAGCATTGCAGATGCCATAGAACCCCAAATCATAACTGACAGAGGAAACTTCCCACTGGACTTCAAGCAACTCTGACTTCAGAAGGTTGACATTTCTCTATTATAAATCCTTGTTTTGAGTGATCTCGTGTAATATTGTAATATTCTGAAATGTGGACTTTTGAGCTGTATGCCATAAAAATTCAAAATCTTAACAAAACAGGTTTGAAATAATTCACTGAATGTGCAATGTAGAATATATGAAAGTTGTCCATTATTTTCAAGGCTTCTCAACAGCGCCACTTGGATCACTTAGCAGTATTGCAGCTGTTGAGGCCGCCCTCATACAGACATACACCGTACTCATATACGGATGGACATATACCTACACACTCGGTCAAATGTTGGAGCGGCTGGCACCACTCAAAAACTGTATCATTTCACACTGAGCATTTGTGTGAAATGATACAGTATATGAAAAATAAGTTGTCTTTTAATGCAGACAATGTCTGGGGTTATGCATGTTGCAATCTATTGACATCTATGCCAGGGGTTTTCAAAGTGGGTGACGGGGCACCCTGGGCCTGGGGTGCCATGACGGCAGTCCAGGGGTGCCGCGAGATAGTTTGATAATATTTGGAATTTATTTGGACAATTCTTTTTTAGTTTAGTTTAGTTTATTTGATCACTCACATTTATACAAGTCATACATCCACATAGTCATTGTTGATCAAAAGGAATAGGCTGAAGCTGAAAGCTTATGGATGCCTATCCTACGTATTCATCATGGAGTAAAATACATTGATTAGTTATAGAAGTGTTTAAAATTCAAGGATACATCGGCCTAATAGCAGTTATAAAAGAAAAGAAAGAAGAAAAGGAAAGAAAGGAAACGAAAAATGTAAATGAAGATAAAGGAAACACAATAAAGTGAATACCCATATACATCAACAATAGCAATTCAAGAATCAGAAATATGTTATAGAGTATACAAGTTTACCTTCTAGAGAATGGTAATGGAATAAAAACGTAAGAACAAAAAGCATTGCTATTGCTATTCTGGTTGGCTTCGTTATCTTTGGATAAAAGCTCATACTGTACATTTCTTTTCTCTCTTTGTTTAAATATATATTTACAGGGTGTCAAAAAATTGAAATAAATGAAAAATAAAACTCATTTTCATTTTAAATTTGTTATTTTCAGTTCTAACCAAAATGGCTATTATCTCAATGTTTTCCTCACAACATTATCGCTAAAATATGGCATAAATATAAGGTGTTGGGAGTGAAAATTATGAATATAATGTAGGGGTGCCTCGAATGAAAATATTCATGCCCTCAGCCAAAAAAGTTTGGGAACCCTGATCTATGCAATTGTGATCACGCACACGTGCACACACACTCGCACACTCACACACTCACGTGTTGCTGTCCCCCCCAGGTCTGATCTCGGCTCCAGTGAGCGTGAAGGTCCCTCTGTGGTCCTCTGGGTTCTGCACGGCCCTGGAGGCCAGGGACAGACTGATGGACATCATCAGGGACAAACTGGACAAGGACGCTCACGGGTACAGCCATGTCACTTCTCGAATGTTTGTCAACTGTGTTTTTTTCACTGATGAAAACTAAATAAAAACTAAATAAAAACTAAGCTGTGATGACTAAAACTAAGACTAAATATATTGACAATTTCGTCAACAAAATAAAAACTAGACGAAAACGTTAGGGAGGGACTAGTGGAGAAGAGAGTCATTTTATGTTTGGTTGCTTTCAGGTGTTGCGTGCTAAAAATAGCAGATCTTCAAGCTCAGCGTTGTGAGCTTGTAGATCTGCTATTTTTAGCACGCAACCAAGTGTAAAATCTGTCATTACAATGCCATCAAGGCCTGCCAAAATACATGCATTTCAGTTGACTAAATCAACTGAAGATTTTGTCGCCTAAAAACGTATATTTAGTCGACTAAAATTAGACTAAAACTAAAACTTTTCAGGTGACTAAATTATGACTAAAACATTTTATTCAAAAGACTATGACTTAAACTAAATCAAAATTTGCTGTCAAAAACAACATTTCACTGGAGTTGTCCTTTAACTAGGGGCTCCCCAGATGATTAACTTAATGTGCGAGATTGTTTTCTCACTCAACAGTAAACAAACATACAGTTCAAGTGTAGAGGGTATCTACACATGTCTAAAGTGACAATTTACGGACTTTTTAATACCTCTAAAATGACAAATTAAACCTTGGCCAAATTGTCAAATATTAGAAGCAGAAATTGTGAAAATAGCCGATCTGCATGCTCACGCGAGGCGTTGTTGTCAGGCTTTCTCCCAACAAGGACCCCAAGGACGAGCACTGGTGTTGATTTTTGACAGCAAATGTGGATTCTTAGCAGCGGCGCCGGCAGGGATAAAATAGTGAGGGTGGTGTGGGCGTGGCCAGGTGGTGACGTCATAACCGTAACCAAACGTACACCTCGGACTTTAGTATAGAGTATAACACACTAGCACAATGTGTTGTTAGATGACAATTGTATAAGTAGCTCTGGATAAAGAATTTAATTCAACTTTTTCACAATGTATAACTCGTTTTATCCTGCTGTTCTTATTTCAATATGAATTATGCCCTACAATGTTGTAGGCCTGTTATGCCTTCTGTAATCTAGGCATTATGAATGAGCTAGGGCTCTGCTGCGCTCAATGTAGGCCTATTTTCGAGAAAATAAATTAATGTGAATAAAGTAAGGGAAATTCAAGCTACTGTATAGTAAAAGTTAGAACTCAGAAATTAACTGCTTTGCATCGCACTGACTACAGTGAGTGAGGAGAGAGAGAGAGAGTGAGTGAGCGAGCGAGCGAGCCGACGCTCGATTAGCAGCCCGGCCGTCAGGGAAGAAAAAAGAAAAGTAGGCTACTCACATGTTTACTTAACTAAGTAAAAGTAGAAATACTCTGTTAGAAGTAGTACCATGTCCAAAATGTACTTGCATAATGACGTTTTGGTATCAAAATGTACTGTATAAAACGTAGTCATTTGCAGAATGTAGACTATAATATTTGCCTCTGAGAAAGCCTCAAACTTACAGTAGGGCAGGCTACTTGAGTATAATATAATTTGTTACTTTACACCACTGCAGCCTGGCCCATCAGAACCGGTTGAACATGTAATAGCAGACAGACTTGTGTATTGGAAGCAATTAGCATGAGTGACTGGGGGTCGCAACATCCTCCAGCAGCGATTTAGCAAGGCAATGGGGACATCGGGACCATAGCGCCGTTTGGGGGGAAAAACGGACCAAAAGACAGAAAAAATGGGTCGATAGCCTGAAAAGTGGGGTGGCAGTCCGGTCCAAAAAGACCCGGCTCCGGCGCCTATGATTCTTAGCCATAGTCTTTCGAATAAAATTCCATTTAGTTTAGTCAGTCATCTGAAATGTTTTAATTTTAGTCTAGTTTTAGTCGACTAAATTCCATGAATCTTTTGTAAATCTACAGTAGATTTAGTCGACTATTATGGCCTCGTAATGGCTGATTTTACACTTTTTTGATTGCATGCTGAACATAGAATATAGAGCTATTTAACACTGTTACTGAACTATAGCAATTATTACTATCAGAATATAGAGCACTTTAACACTTATTTTAACCAAAGAAAATCACTTACATCAAATTCACTTTAACCACGTTAACCCCCATACACATCGGCTACTTACTGAAGAATCTTTACAAATGTGAACATTTTACATTCTAACATCATAATCTTGTCCCTTGCTTGCACAAAATGTTTTCTGAAGGGGGGAGGGTCTGCTGACAAATGCATATTAATGTGGGGCTCCTTGATATGAAAAGCTTTGAGAACCACTGGTCGGTTGGTCTGTCTGTCTGTCTGTGTGTCTGTCCCGTGCGCGTGTAGGTTTGTGGGGTTGTTGGGGTCGTTGCCACTCCCTGGTTCCAGCTGTGCGTCTCAACACCTGCTGCTGTTCATCTCTGCTCTGATCCCCAAAGCTCTGGCCTCGCTGCTCACCTCCTTCACCCTGGCCCTGAGCGGTCCCCACATGGTACACACACGCACGCACGCACGCACGCACGCAAGTCACATTTTCTTTTTTTAGTTGAAGTCGACTTTATACAGGGTTCCCACGGTCATGAAATTCCTGGAAATATTTTGAAATTAGAAAAATATTTTTCCAGTACTGGAAAAGTTTTGGAATTGATCAAGGGTCCTGGAAGGTCCTGGAAAAAATAGCTATGCATTGTCTTTGGTTATTTATTTTGTTAATACCTCTGAAATGACAAATTAAACATGGGCCAAATTGTCAAATATTAGAGGCAGAAATTGTGAAAATAGCCGATTTACATGCTCACAACGCCTCGCGTTATTTTCACAATAGAAACGTGTTATACAAAATTCCTCAACTCTTAGT
>NC_137818.1:8379072-8459072 GCF_963921795.1 Nannobrachium achirus | reverse complement strand
ACGCAGCAGCCCGAAGCCGTAAGTGAAAATGATGATGATGATGATGATGATCATGAAGTGATTGAGCCCATGGAGGGCGAGGGCGAAAAAGACAGTGACAGTGAGACAGAGACTGCAGAGGTCATTTTATCTCTATCTGATGACCCCGCATTGTGGCCAAAACGAATCACTGACTCTGTCAGGACAGAGCTCGTTAAAAGAGGCCCAGAGCAAATTATGGAATATAGTTTCCCACAAAATACTGAGTCCCCTCCTCGGCGATTTCACAAAAATTACTATTTCATTACACTCAATAATGGAGAACAAATAAAGAGAACGTGGCTAATGTACTCAAAATCTGAGGATAGGGTTTTCTGTTTTTGTTGCTTGCTTTTCGGGAAACGTGACATGTGTGTGTGTGTGTGTGTGTGTGTGTGTGTGTGTGTGTGTGTGTGTGTGTGTGTGTGTGTGTGTGTGTGTGTGTGTGTGTGTGTGTGTGTGTGTGTGTGTGTGTGTGTGTGTGTGTCGCGGGGCGCTGTCCCCGGTGCGGCGGTGCTGAATGGAGCAGTGGAGAGATAGTCACTGCTTTCGTGTTGTTGTAATACTGTAAATAAATAGAACTGTAGCCTGCAGGCACTGATTCTTTTTTTTTGTTTGTTTTTGTTTTGTAGCAATCATCGACAGTCTGTAAACCAAAGTTTGAGAATTGAGAAACAACAGTCAATAACCGAGAGAGAGAGAGGGAGAGATTGAAGCGAGCCAACTGCGTCGCATGAGAAGACCGACATCTTTATTATCGGACTTTCTTTATCCTCCCCATTTAGACACTTACTGTAGCTGTGAAGTATAAAGTGATGGTTATTTCATTTTGAAGTAAATGTGTTATTTCATTTTCAAACAGTATAGTCTCTCTGTGTTGTTATTTAACCTTTCAGAAGCCCATTTGGGGTATGTACAGACGGGGGGGGGCCGGGGGGGGGGGTGGACGGACATGGGGGGGGGGGGGGGGGAGGGGGGGTCTTACGATTAGGATACTAGAATGATATTGACATCCAATAAACAGACATTTCCATTCCTTGACGGTGAAAAGAGCGCTAATTCTAAATAATATTTCTATGTAACTTGCTTCCAGAGTTATGGCCCGTTGTTTGTTAAAAATCACACCTAGTGTGAATTGAGGGGTGCTTTTTACAAGTTAATTCTCAATTCATTAAGAGTCCCACTATCCAAACACAACGCGTCCCGCAAAATATGGCCAATGAGACTCTGACGCACAACAAACTTTGAGCAAGTTTTTCCTCCCAGTTTTTGAGGCGTTTGTGCCAGGATGTAGGCCATATCTAGGCCTGATATATTATATTATTATTTATTATATTATTCAGTTAAAGGTAGGGTAAGTGATTTCACTTAAGTTTCAGTTTTCATGTAGGTGACAGGCGGGGGCCTTCCTCCAATCATGATCGAGTGGGGGCAGGCCTTGGTGCGCGTAAGGCCCGCCCCCACTCGACCATGATTGGATGAAGGCCCCACTCTATCCTGATTTTTTCCCCTTTTTTCCTAAGGCTGAAGTCCAAATATGGACCCTACACTCTATGGTAACTAGTACTATAACTTACCCTACCTTTAACCTATGAGCCCCGCCCCGGATATTTTTTTAAGCCTTTTCCCGTTGGTTTTTGACCGGTCAAAGCCAGATGTTGGAGCTATAGCTCCTGTTCCAGGAGCACCGCTCAAAAATGACCTTGAAAATTAACTATGACCTTGTACATTAACTTGAATGAACTAAGACCTTGTACATTTACTTGTGAAAATTAACTATGACCTTGTACATTAACCTGAATGAACTATACCTTGTATATTAACTTGAAATAGGAAAATGACCTCAGAAACGGATCCTCAGCATCCTCAGTGTGCAAAAAGTGAACTAATGCAACAGTCTAGTAATGAAGGAAGCTGTGACGTGACATTCGTCCTTTCCAGGCTGCACCATATTGGCGTTTCTCCATGCCAGCCACCAAGGGGCCAGCCCAACCTGTATGCAGCAGTGTTTGAAAACACATCTCAACACCATGCCAAATATGGAACTCTTGCTTTACTAGCATCGGAAAATGATGGGTACACATTCAGCCATTGGGGTCTGCCCCACACACCCTCTGGGGTCCTCCCCCATAAAATGTGTAACATGGTAGATGTAATTTCCGGTGTTCTGGTGGATGTTGGGAGTTTGATACCGAATCCAGGAGAAATCCAGGAGAAATGTCAAGCCAGGAGTCTTGCCAGGAGATGAGGTGAAAACCCAGGAGACTCCTCCTGCCGGAGGTTGGGCAGCCACCCTTATAAGCGGCCTCCTACAGAGCCACGGCAGTAAAAAAAACTACGATAAAAGCCAGATAAATTGAAAATGAACATAAGCCTCTTCAGGTTCGTCAAAATTGCCCTGGTGACTGGAGTTGTGTTCAGGGACAGCACTGGCGTTTGATGTTTCCTCGCTGCTGAATAGTGAACTTGCGATGCGTGCTAATTGACTGTTAGGATGTGGACGGCGCGTGGTGGCCTACGCACGGCCCGGCGCAGTGCGCGTTGTACGGCATGTAGCCGCGGCTCTGGTGTTGCAGGTCTGACTGTCCTACCCATAGATATAAAATGCTAGATGCCTCATAGGCCACTGCAGTTCATTAGGGCGACGAGCAACAACTGGAGCGCAGACGTCCGCGATTGCCGGAGATCACGCTGCCAGTCATGTGACTACTTGCTGGCCAATCAAAACGTGTCTTTTCCATGACTTATCAATCCATCCATTTCCTGATGTTTGCGCGCCTGTTCTGACAGGCTGCGTACGTAAAGGCCCGCCCGCCCCCACCTGCCTCTGATTGGCCAACAACTTCTGGTTTCTGTGACGCACGTAGAAGTGGGAAAGGAGCGGAAACGACTGGTTGCCGAGTCCCGCGATCTCGCGCCTCAAGAGCCGAAGGAGGCGTCTACCTTTCTATGTCTATGGTCCTACCACCGTCTACCTTTCTATGTCTATGGTCCTACCACCGTCTACCTTTCTATGTCTATGGTCCTACCACCGTCTACCTTTCTATGTCTATGGTCCTACCACCGTCCACCCTCTGCTCATGGTGTTGGTGTTTACCTTTCTATGTCTATGGTCCTACCACCGTCCACCCTCTGCTCATGGTGTTGGTGTTTACCTTTCTATGTCTATGGTCCTACCATCGTCCACCCTCTGCTCATGGTGTTGGTGTTTACCTTTCTATGTCTATGGTCCTACCACCGTCCACCCTCTGCTCATGGTGTTGGTGTTTACCTTTCTATGTCTATGGTCCTACCACCATCCACCCTCTCTGCTCATGGTGTTGTCTATGGTCCTACCACCGTCCACCCTCTGCTCATGGTGTTGGTGTTTACCTTTCTATGTCTATGGTCCTACCACCGTCCACCCTCTGCTCATGGTGTCTATGTCTATGGTCCTACCACCGTCCACCCTCTGCTCATGGTTTCTATGTCTATGGTCCTACCACCGTCCACCCTCTGCTCATGGTGTTGGTGTTGGCGTTCTCTTTCCTTTCTTGTTTCTCTTCTCCTTTTTCTTCTGTTTCTCCTGTTTCGCGTTCTCCTTTTTCTTCTTTTTCTCCTGTTTCGCGTTCTCCTTTTTCTTCTCTTTCTCCAGTTTATCCTCTTTCTCCTTCTCCCTTTGCTTCTGTCTCTCCAGTTGATCCTGTTTTTCATTCTCCTTTTTATCCAGTCTCTTCATTTTCCTCTTCTCCCTTCTCTCCCTTTTCTCCTTTTTCCTCTTCTCCCTCCTCTCCTGTTTCTCCTTTTTCTTCTTCTTCTTTTTCTCCTGTTTCTCCCTTTTCTTCTGCTCCTTTTTCTCCTGTTTCTCTCTTTTCTTCTCCTCTTTCCCAGGTTTCTCCGTCTTCTCAGGTTTCTTCGTTACCACAGGTTTCTCCTCCTTGACAGGCTTCTCCTCCTTCCCAGGTTTCTCCTTTTCCACAGGTTTCTCCTTCTTCTCGGGTGACATGATGTCGAGGAGTGAGATGAGATGCTGTCGAGTAGACATCTCCGGTTCCTCCGTTTCCACGGGTATCTCCTCTTTCTCCTCCTCTTTTAGAGGTTGGCCACTGTCGTGTTCTTTAACTACGCTGATCTTCATTGGTGACATCTTCATCGGGAACGGCTTTCTGTTGACAAAGTATGGAATGAGTTTGTGTGTGAAGTCGTGCTTGAAGGTGTGTAGGGTTTTGCCGGCATCCGGGTCAGAGAAGGACAGTCTTCCTTTCTTCCAGTCCAGTTCGACTCGGATTCTGTGAGGCGCGTGCTTCACTGGGATAACTTCAAGGATCCCTTTTGAGGATTGGGTGCTGTATTCGCCGTCTTTAAACCGTATTCTCCAGAAATGACCCTGTTTGTCTCCCTTCCTCTGGAAAGACTCTTCCAAAAGACCTAGTGTCCACCGGCTGTTTTCTCCCACTTCAACATCCCAGCTGTGAACTCCCGAGTCAAAGCCCTCGGAAGCCAGGATATAGCGGTAGTGGTCAAATCTCTCTGGGTTGTCGGGAAGCTCCTGTCCCTTCCCACCACCCTCCACACTGGTCAGATCATCAGACATGACGAATATGTTGTGGGCAGTGTTGGGGTCCAGGAGAATAGGTGTGTAGGAGACCGTCTCCTTCATCTTGTCCCAGACTGTGAAGGGCAGGTTTCCCACGTGCTTGACCTCGTCGATCAGCGCTCCCGGGACCGGCTGTGGGTTCTCCAGATTGAGCTGGAATCTCTTCAGTGTGGACTTGTAGTTGCGCATGAACGCGACGCTCTCCGCCGTCAGGTCCTCCTGTACTTTGCTGATCGTTTTCGAAATGGTCGATATCTCTCCCCTCAGAACGTCAATCTTCTCCTTCATCATCCGGCTCTTTATAGACTCTTCCTCCCTCAGTGCGGCGAGCCGACTCTCCTCTTCCTCCTGCAGGAACTGGTGAAGCTTCTGAAACTGCTCCTTGATCCTCCTCTCTGTGCTCTGGGTCTGGGCCTTAATGTGTTTCGCTGTTCGGTCATAGGTCGTTTTGAATGTATTAAAGAGATTCAGTCTCTTCTCCAAGGATCTGAGTGACTTCCCTACGCTCTTCTTGCGATCGAGTGCAACCTCGTCGACGGGTTGGAATGTGTGGTTGGTGTGAAGGTTAGAGTCTCGACACACGAGACACACCGGCTGTTTGTCCTCCACACAGTAGAGTTTGAGCACTTCGTCGTGTAAAGTGCAGAGCACACCAGGAGTTTGTCTTGTTGGAGACCTGGTCGGAGTTATCGACGGAGACAAATGTGGAGACATGGTTGGAGACATCGAGAGCCTCTCATTACTATGGTGTCCGTGGTTACATCGGATAACGGGGTGTGTGAATATGTTGCGACGACACGCATGACATGGCTGGTCCGACTCTGACTTCTTCTCTAGATCCAGTTTCAAAGCCATTTAGTCGCCCGAATGAAGGTCGCAAGGTTCAAGAATTCCGGGTCAGTGTTCCCTCCGGTATCTGTGGAAATGGGTACGGCGCGTTCCACTTGTCTCTCGAGTGTCCGTGTTCGTTCGTGTGCGTGTGCATGTGTGTGCGTTTGTGCTCTTGTTCCGGTTTCAAGTTCCAACGTCCAATTTGTAGGTGAGGTCACGGTTATGTCAGCGTGACGTCACTGTGGGGCGGCAGTGGCTCAGGGGTAGAGTGGCCGGCAGAGCGGCCGGATCCTGTTCGAACCCGGGCTCCCCCAGAGTTGGTGTCGAAGTGTCCTTGAGCTTAGACGTTGAAACCCTAATTGTGGGCTCGCTGAAAGGCGAGACCAGTATGTTCTCCCAAATATGATATCTATTGACCAAGTTTATTCTCCCCAAAAAATGACCGACAGTACAAAGGCAGGGCCTTTAGCCAATGAGGAGCAGTGTTCTTGGTGACATCACCACCAACAAGTGCGACCTGTTATAAATAACAACGACACGCACATGAAATCTTTTGTGGTATGTTCTCCCAACATAGGGGATCTGAGAGATTGAATGTAGGAGAAGTAATGTTGGATCTTATGTCCATATTATATTGGAGTGCCCGTTGGGTAGATCTTTGTGCCCATACATGGTGTTCCATGCGAGCCCACACTGTTTCGTAGGAACAGTATTTCTAGTCGCCCCTGATGTGCAGGTCGGTGCACATGTTGGGTTTCATGGAAATTGCAAGTGTGATTGCCGTTTTGCCATTTTCCCATTCAAGTCAATGGGGCTACTTTATATAGTAACTAGTCTCGCGTGGCCAGACGGTTGCCTCCGCGATTTGGTCAAATGCTCCCAGCATACAGTCTGGCAGACCGGGGAAGAAATGATGAGTGCGAAGATGAAGCGGAAGTGAAGCCCCCACGTCACTTCCGTTTCCGTCTCACATCACACACATTTATCATTATATAAATAAAAATCATATAAGCGTGTTTAGCTTGCTCCTTAGCAGAAATGACATTTTAAAATATATTTCTTTGAACGTTAATGCCCGTTTTCGATACTCGCCGTTCGGGAGCTGCTGTTCCAGACTCTATATAGCATTCAGAGATTGTGGCATAGTTGTCTGGCTACGCGAGACTATATAGTAACTAACAATCAATCAATCAAAATATTACCTTTTAGCCAATGAGGAGGCTTTATAGAGGTGATGTCACCAAGAAAGCTGGTTCCTCATTGGCTAAAAGTGTGTGTGTGTGTGTGTGTGTGTGTGTGTGTGCGTGCGTGCGTGCGTGCGTGCGTGCGTGTGTGTGTGTGTTTTCTTTTTGCATTTTACCATTCAAGTCAATGGGGTTACTTTATAGTAGAGTAGATTTTAACAATAATAGTGTGTTGCTCCTTCAGGCACCTTGAAATGAAAAGAGTTGCATGAATGCCACTGATATAGTCTGCTTGTCCTGTTGGTCAACCACACTAATACTGTATATAATGTATAATAATGTGTGTGTCTGTGCGTGTAGGAACCAGGGTCAACCACACTAATACTGTATATAATGTAGAATAATGTGTGTGTCTGTACGTGTAGGAACCAGGGTCAACCACACTAATACTGTATATAATGTATAATAATGTGTGTGTCTGTGTGTGTAGGAACCAGGGTCAACCACACTAATACTGTATATAATGTATAATAATGTGTGTGTGTCTTTGTGCGTGTAGGAACCAGGGTCAACCACACTAATACTGTATATAATGTAGAATAATGTGTGTGTCTGTACGTGTAGGAACCAGGGTCAACCACACTAATACTGTATATAATGTATAATAATGTGTGTGTCTGTGTGTGTAGGAACCAGGGTCAACCACACTAATACTGTATATAATGTATAATAATGTGTGTGTCTGTGTGTGTAGGAACCAGGGTCAACCACACTAATACTGTATATAATGTATAATAATGTGTGTGTGTCTTTGTGCGTGTAGGAACCAGGGTCAACCACACTAATACTGTATATAATGTAGAATAATGTGTGTGTCTGTACGTGTAGGAACCAGGGTCAACCACACTAATACTGTATATAATGTATAATAATGTGTGTGTCTGTGTGTGTAGGAACCAGGGTCAACCACACTAATACTGTATATAATGTATAATAATGTGTGTGTCTGTGCGTGTAGGAACCAGGGTCAACCACACTAATACTGTATATAATGTATAATAATGTGTGTGTCTTTGTGCGTGTAGGAACCAGGGTCAGGAACATGTCCTGTGTTCTCTGGGCAACGGACCACGCAACTGCATCGGCACCAAACTCAACGAGGTCTTCCTCAAGGTGACTGAACCTCTCTATGCTTCCTTTTCACTAGCCTGACTGCAAGCGTCAGACTCTATCACACACTTCCAACAGGGGGTGGTGTTGTGTAGTCTGGTTTATTAACCAGGCTACCTTTTCACCACCTCTCTCTATGCTTCCTGTCCTCTGTCACCTTTACACCACCTCTCTCTCTCTCTCTACGCTTCCTCCCCCACAGCCGCGCTGTGAGCTTGTATATCTGCTATTTGTTCAATAGTTAAAGCATACAATAATGGTAATTTAAGTGGTTAAATTAGTCGGGGCCCTTAGGGCTTTTTTCGTGCTAATCAGTCTAAAAGTGCCACATTGTTTGCACAGATGTAGCCCAGGGCATGCTCTAATGATTTAGCTAGGGCGCCCGAGTCGGCGACCTTCGGGGTCGCCACAGCGGCCACATCAAGTTGGGCTCCCATCGACTTTCTATACAGGAGGAAAATAGCCAGAAAAAGAATCTGCTTCAAGTAGGATGTGAGGGGTCTAACTAGGGGTTTGTCATGATTCTGAATCTATTGCAATCATTTGTTTGGCACAAAAAACATTCCTTGGGCTAAAAATGGCCCCAGAAAACGCCTACAAAACTGTGAAAAGTGATGGCTCATCACTAAACTATCGTTTTAGTGATTTCCTCTGGGCCATTTTTAGCCCAAGGTTTTTTGTGCAAAACAAATGCTTGCAATGGATTCAGAATCATGACAAACCCCTAGTTAGACCCCTCGCATCCTACTTAAAGCAGATTTATTTTTCCTCCTGTAGTATAGTATATAGAAAGTCAATGGGAGCCCAACTTGATTTGGCCGCTGTGGCGACCCCGAAGGTCGCCGACTCGGGCGCCCTAGCTAAATCATTAGAGCATGCCCTGGGCTACATCTGTGCAAGATTTGGCGCTTTTAGACTGATTAGCACAACATTACCATTCTATCTCATTTAACTCCTGTCATTGTCTCCATGTTGTGTGTGTTGCTCCCATGCAGACAGCCTGTGTCTACCTGTTGAAGCACTATGACTGGTCCCTGGACCCCCCCTCCCAGGACCTCCAGTACAAATGGCTGCCGGTGTGTCGCCCGTCCAACCCCCCCACCGTCTCCTTCAGCAAGCTGGACCACCAGAACGCCCCCGACCGCGACAGCGCACTCTCATAGAACTGTATAAGAATCACACCCAGTGCGAAGTGAGGGCCGTAGCCTTGTATGAGGGGCGGCAATGGATCAGGGGTAGAGAAAACGTCATTAGAACACGGAGGGTTCCCAGTTCGATCCCGGGCTCCCACCAGAGTTGGTGTCGAAGAGTCCTTGAGCAAGACTCTGAACCCCTAGTTGCTCCCGGTGAGCAGGTTGGTGCCTTGCATGGTTTCCTCCACCATCGGTGTAGGAATATGTGTGTGAATGGGTGAATGTGATGCACAATCTCTGTAAAGCACCTTGGATAAAGGCCTGATAAGGTTGAGAACCACTGACTTAACTAAAAAAGCCGATCTACATCGACACGTTGTGAGCTTGTAGATCAGCTATTTTAACTATTTTCTATCTCTTTAACTCTTTCTATCTGCAAAGTTTTTGTTTCATAAAAATCCACCATAGGCATGTTATGAGCTACTTTCTGTCAAGACATTCTGTGCAGATGATTATTTTTCCAAGTGTCAGAGTGTTTGGAAGCACTCGTTTTCAACAACACAACATACTGCTGCGGCCTGCCTCCTGCATTATGTGCAATTTAGAAACAAGTGTTATGCAGGACCATTGAGGGATTTGCAACAAGCACTTCCAAACTCCAATGCTCCAAGATTAGGGGGGCAGGTCCCAGTGGACGTGCATACCCTCTATTGTAAAAAAAAAAATGGCAAAAGAGTTTGCCATTAGGGATAGGGATAAGGGGTATGGCATGGACGAAAACAGGGCCCTTAGAGTCTAAGACTCTAAGTGGTCTGTTTTACTCAGTACATAAGGTATAAGGGCTCTATTTTGATTGCCTTAACCTGTCCATACTGTCTCCGACCACCAAACCTTTCGTCGGAAAGGTCCGGTTCAACTACAATATGACGCCACTCGCATCTTCTGAAAAGCATTCCCCCGAATTAGAGTTCGGAAAGCTGCACGTCGGAAAGTCAGAACTCTCAGGCGAAAAGTTTGGTGGTCGAGATAGTATGGACAGGCCTTTAAGTACAAAAAGTGTAAAATAATGATAAAATAATCATTTTTGGCCATTGTCAGACTGACTTTGTTTATATCCTGTATCAATCCATATAAAAGAATAGAAGAGGGATAAACAAAGTCAGTCTGACAATGGCCAAAATGATTATTTTATCATTATTTTACGCTTTTTGTGGTCATTTTTGAATAGAAACACATATATGAAGCTTAATCTTTTTTATAAAATATTTTCGAAACATTTTTTATTTTATCGTCCGTTTTTCAAGAACAAGGTTGACAGACAATCAAAATACAGTCTTAGACCCTACAGTATGTGCTGAGTAAAACAGACATGAGTTGCACTTGCACTGTACATGGTGCGTTCTTTGTCAATCTCCACCAAATCTCTCTTCCAAAAATAGCAGATCTACAAGCTCACAACGTGTCACAACGCACAAGCATTTTTGGTGAATGGTGGGGCTCAAGTAGTTATACGCCAAGTATAACGTTATTTTCAAACTGTCCTAATGAAAACTGTTATTCTCTAAAGTATTCCTCGTCACAGTGTATCTTACGGGGAAAGCTTGACATATTTACCTACGGTAATATAACATATGATAAATGTAAGGTGCTATATTAAAGTAACTTTTCTATAGACCTGTTTTGAAGCCACTATTTCACAGAAAAATTCTAATTAGTTTCAGCATTCTTATTCTTATCATTCTTATTATTTTCTATTCTGAACTCCTTTATGACTATTTTTAATTGTATGCTAATGTCCTTTTATAATGTGTCGTATTGCTCTTTTTGTTTCGTGCAAACCACTTTGAATTGCCTTGTTGAAATGTTGTACATGAAAATTAAACATGCCTTAGTTTGCCTAGTAGCTGCTGTTCTGTTTGTTATAATGTGGGAGTATTTGTCAGCAAAGCTGTCAGAAAAAGACTTGCACTCTACCTAAACCTTAATGGGAGACTCCTTAGACAGAGTCAGAAAATAATTGTTCTTTTCAGGGGTTCCCACGCTTCAGGTCGAGACCGAAAAGAGAGATTATTATATTTTTAGATCAGATTTGTTTGTTTGTTTTAAATGTATAAGAATTTTAAATACAAAAAAAAGATAGCAGAGATAACAGGCAAACATCAATCAGGATCCTCTACATTCTCTGAGACTTCTTGTAAATTAAGTAATGCAGATGTTTAACATTATTATTATTATTTTACTTTTGAGAGTGTAAAATGAAACCAAAAGGACCCTTACCCTGAAGAATTACAAATCTATAAGGGTCTATTTGGTTACCAACTCTTCATCATTTAGCTGGGGACCACCTGGAACCCCCTCAAGGACCACTGGTGGTTCCCGGACCACTGGTTGAAACCCACTGGCGATAGAGGAGGGGCTGGGGCAAAGAATGTTCCCTTCAATCTCCTTTCTCAGATGAATGTAGTGACTGAGCACTTCAATATGGAGGCTGGTGTGTGGCCGCTGGCCGTGAGAGTGCCAAAGTACTTCACACATTAACTTCTATAACAATGCTGGGCAACCACACTAACTTAATGTTTCCGGGGGGAATGCCCATATATGGACATAATATGGTCTCATGTGGTCTATGATGTTAGTCATCTCCATATTTGGGAAAATATTAATTTTTAATTAAAGTCAGTGGGGAAAATTTATTCACTAATAAATTAATATCAATTAAACGATACAATCTCTAAGCAAAATGCAAATTGCAAATTCCCGATGAAGCCAATCGATTTGACATATGGCGCAAGTGGCGCGAAAACTGTGGGAGGAGTAGGGGCCAAACTTTTAGTTACTCTAGAAACAGAAAATAATAATAATAAATAAATAAAGTTTCCCCAGGACTGTTACGTGCAAAATATTGTTACAGTATATATTCACCTTGAAGCAGATGTAGCAGGCAGATTCTACAGTACCAGTGATTGATTGATGGCGTCAGTCTTGCTCAAATATGGAGGAACAGGAACAACGGGTGCCTGGTGAATGCTAACCTGCTGACGCTGGTGAATAACCTAAACCTAACCCTAACTGCACTCTGTCGAGGTGCCAACTTGCACTTTGCCCTCAAGTATAGGCCGCCTACATGCGCGCAAGCAGAGAGCACCATGAGGTGCACTCACCGCTCCCCCCCCCAAAAAAAGGTAAATTATGAACAATGACATCACCACTGGCATCACCAGGAATACTGGTCCCTCATTGCATGTTAATGATGACGTTGCCTGAGATGCTGGTCCCTGATTGGTCTACAGTCTACACTCTACAGTAAAGAAGAGAGCACACCGACATACATACATACCCAGCCGATCGCAATACTTGCGCAAGTAATGTGATGTCGGACTTATGGGCAGTAGCCACAGGAACCAGGCTTGCATGACAACGGTTTATGTTGTGTGTGACCAGAGCTCATATTCTGCCTATATAAGGTGAGCAGATGTCTCTAGACTTTCACTTTATCTGAGTATGAATAGAGGTCATTGTGTTGAGGTGCTTTACTGAGATAGACACAGTGTGTGAAGAGACAGACAAAGAGAGGAGTCCAGAGAGAAGACAGAGACTAACAAATAAGTCCATATCGTCCGTGCCCAACACACTCCCAACCCCATCAATGTCCATGGGCTTGGATGATGACGAACGATCCCTCCTCCTGGAAGGAGTGAGGTCTCAGTATTTCCATACCCAGGTCTCCTGTTCCAAGTGTGCTCATGCCTTGAAATCTCTCTTTAAGCACATGAAGAGAAGCCACAGCGACTACTGCCAAATGCTGAAGACTGGAGGACGGATCCCTTCAGCAGCCTGTCAGCGAATCACCAGCTCCGTAACCGGCCAGAAACAACAAGGAGACGCAGAAGAACCTGAATCTAACGCTCATCAACAGTCTACCAGGGCTTTGCCTCAGCAAGAAATGGAGGCACGTCAGCCGTCTTGCACAGGAAAGAAGACCCACTTATGTAATCAGTGTGACAAGAGTTTCAAGAGTTTTACCGAGTTGAAGACGCACGTGCGTCTTCACACTGGAGAAACACTGTTCCATTGTAACCAGTGTGGCAGGAGTTTTACTATTTATGCCAACCTGCAGCGGCACCAGCGTATCCACACCGGAGAAAAACCATACCACTGTACACAGTGCGGCAAGAGTTTCAGTCAATCGGGTCAACTGAAGACGCACCTGCGCCTTCACACCGGGGAGAAACCTTTCCAATGTAACGAGTGTGACAGGAGTTTTAACGTTTCAGGTAACCTGAGGCGACATCAGCTTCTTCACACCGGAGTAAGACCTTACCATTGCCAACAGTGCGACAAGCGTTTCAGCCAGTTGTCCGACCTGAAGTCGCACTCGCGTATTCACACCGGAGAAAAACCTTACCGCTGTCCGCAGTGCGACAAGAGTTTCAATCAGTCGAGTTATCTGAAGAGACACCGGCGTGTCCACACGGGAGAAAAACCTTTCAATTGTACACACTGTGACAAGTCTTTCAGTGAGTTGGGCACTCTGAAACGGCACCAGCGTGTCCACAATGCAGAAAGATCTTTACACTGTGTGTAGCTGCATTTACAGTATGAGTTCCGAGTGGTTACAAGTTCATTTATTTAAGCATAATGGACCTCATTCGTGAAACCTCATGACACCTCATGACAGGTGTGCAAAGCCTTGATTTGCGTGAAAACACAGGTGTATCAAATGATGAATTACGTTCATGAATTAGACTGGGAAAGATAAGCATGGCTGTACCCATGGAGTTATGGACAGAACTAATACTCCACATCTAGTTTGTCCGGTTCCCCAAAGAAATCTCTGGTCCCCAAAAGAATTCCGGGCCCCAAAGAATGTGAAGCTTGGCTCAAATCTGGCCTAGATATGGCCTCCATCTTGGCACAAACAGCTCTAAGTTTGTTGTACGGCCAGGGTTCCGTTGACCAAGCTTCTCAGGACGCACTGTGATTGGCCAGCGGGACGCTTCATGAAATTAACTCATAAATAGCACCGCTCACTTCACACTAGGTGTGATTTTTTATTTTATATTAGAGTAGCCAATTATTTGTACGCACTTTTTCCTCCTCAGTTTAGTCATTCTGCCAATTAATTCCTCTCCACACACATTTCTGTGTTGTCACTGCTGTCGTATCCTACAAACTCACCTGCCAGTGAGGAGCCCCCACCGGGAGGACGTACTGTCGTATCCTACTGACTCACCTGCCAGTGAGGAGCCCCCACTGGGAGGACGTACTGTCGTATCCTACTGACTCACCTGTCAGTGAGGAGCCCCCACCGGGAGGACGTACTGTCGTATCCTACTGACTCACCTGCCAGTGAGGAGCCCCCACCGGGAGGACGTACTGTTGTATCCTACTGACTCACCTGCCAGTGAGGAGCCCCCACCGGGAGGACGTACTGTTGTATCCTACTGACTCACCTGCCAGTGAGGAGCCCCCACCGGGAGGACGTACTGTTGTATCCTACTGACTCACCTGCCAGTGAGGAGCCCCCACCGGGAGGACGTACTGTTGTATCCTACTGACTCACCTGCCAGTGAGGAGCCCCCACCGGGAGGACGTACTGTTGTATCCTACTGACTCACCTGCCAGTGAGGAGCCCCCACCGGGAGGACGTACTGTTGTATCCTACTGACTCACCTGCCAGTGAGGAGCCCCCACTGGGAGGACGTACTGTTGTATCCTACTGACTCACCTGTCAGTGAGGAGCCCCCACCGGGAGGATATTACTCTTCCCGTCTAGCACTTCCTGCTGACAGGTGCCGAGCCAGCCTGTAGGAGTACGTAGGGTGGGAGTGGCTTATTGTTGTTATCAGCCAGTAACACACAAGCGTCTGCTCCTGTTACAATGAGCTAGACCCAGTGCCGGTTATTAAAAATAAAAAATCCAATCTCGGTTCGAAGTGAAGCGGTGAATTCTTATTCTATGTGTTCTAGAGCTATGAAATCTGTGTTCTAGATCTATACTTTCTATGTGCTTTAGTTCTATATTTTTATGAATTCTGAATGAATGAATGATTTTATCTGGAGGGCCAACTTGCCACACCCAAGCCGTGCTACTCATACGCAGAGTTAGCGGGATGCCTGCGATCGAACCCACAACCTTGTGGTCCAAGGCGAGAGCTCTACCGACTGAGCCACCCAGGCACGTGACTGCATGACGTGACTATGTGCATTGTGCAATGACCAATATCACCATCCAGGCACGTGCACACATAGACATCAAAGGTGGCTTGGGCCCCTGCCCTTTTATCCATTTGTAAAAAAAAAACATCTCCAGTATATGACTTTATTATGCTTAGTTCAGTGTGAACTGTGAAGTACCGAAAATAGCAGACCTCCATGTGGTGGAAAACATTACTCACATATTTTACTTTAGTAAAAGTATCAATACTGCAATATAGAAAATTACTCTGTTACAATTAAAAGTCCGGAATTCAAAATGTACTTGAGTTAAAAGTATGAAAGTGGCAGTTGTACTGGAAAAACCTACGCTCACAAGTCCAATACAATAAAAAGAGTTAATTTAATTAAAGACGGGTGCTGTGATTCCCCCCCTAAAACATGATGATCAGTTATTATGTTTGAGGAAGATTTCTTTCAAAAAAGTGTACAAAAAGTGTTAACATTATTAAACTCCCACCTGTTCATTAAGTATACCTGGTTTTCATCTTAGCAGCACAACCCACCTTAATCATATTACTAGTAAGATGCCTCAGGGCGACATGCGACCTCGCCCTAAAGGTCATGTTCTGACATGCCCATGGGCATTCCCAGATATGCCCTTAATATTGATGACACTGGGACAGGGATCTCCATATATGGGCATAAAACAGACCAAGATGTAATTAATTTGCAAGTGTGATCTGGGAATGCCCGTATATGGGCATGTTCTGACATCACATTGTCGACTATATATGGGTATAAAATGTAGGGGCATACAAGGGACATGAAGCCAGAGTGTGATGTCAGAGCAGCAAACCCATTCTGTTAAGAGTGGTTCCCCTACATCACAGTGACATCAGAGCACAATGTCAGAGTGATGTCACAGTGACAAGGGAACCAATAGACTGTACAAATGTGTACTGACTGACTGAAGGAAGGACAGACACAGACGGAGACAAGCCATGACATTTCTCGTATACTGCGACCCTTGGTCGCAATAATAACCACACCCGGGGCCCGGGGGTCTATTGGAGTAATGTTACGCCATCTTAGACACATACAAAAACGAAAATAGAACCTGTGAGAAGTGAGCGGTGCAATCTCAACACACATGCATATCTCTTTGTACGTATATGGGTACCAGGGGTCTCAATATATGGGTATCTGGTCCGATATACATCACTGGCCAGATGGCCAAGACATGGCGCTGTTAGGCGTCTTACTAGTTATCTCCATACATGGAGTTTCCGTGCTCATACCTCCATACATACAGCACATACACACAAAGCCAGATGTTGGATCAGTTAGCAGCACCGCTCAGTGTGAAGACGTAAGCAAGGGGGAGAAAACGACAGAAGTAACAAGAAATCTTGTGAAATAAAATGTCGTCAACCAATCATCAAGGATGATGATATGCGAAAGAAGAAGAAGAGTGAAGTAAGCGGTGCCTTTTAACATTCCATTAAGTCTCCCGTGAAGCTTGGCCAATGAGCCAAGTGTGGGACATAATACATACATACATACATACATACATACACACACACAGACAAAGCCAGATGTAGGAGCGGGTTAGCACCGCTCAACAAGTGATTATAATCCATCTGTGTTACCCTAGCAACGTGACATCATAAAACTATAACAAACCTTGTCCAATCAGCACACAGCTTTGACACACCAATTTGGGAGATGTTGCGGCTATAAATATGGGGGACTGTCCTTCACTCACGTATTAGTTAGCTGCGACGGTATTGAGAGTCAGTGACACTTCAGCCAAACATCAGGATCTTAATGACTACTGAAACGTAACTCCAGCCATCGACATCTTAAGCCCCTACAACAGATCTTTAGTCTGAGGATTAGTATATATATATACCAAAGCTGCACTGAAACATTTCCAGCCATCGACATCATAAAACCCCTACAACGGATCTTTAGTAGATCTGAAGAATTTACCTGGCACAAACCGAGGCAAGATGCAGCAGCGATGGCATCGGCGGCGCGTCTTCTGTGGACATAGACAAGACACAGAGCAAGAAGGGAGGACTCTTTCTCACGCTTGTAAAGAAATGCAGGAGGAACAGGAAGATCGTTCAAGCAGAGTGTCCTCTCCCAAAGACAGCGGGTGCTCCTGCCAACCAGGATAAGGACAAGAAAAAGTCTAGATCTTTTGTCGTCTGGATGGTGGATGTCCTGTCCAAACCCTTTGTAAAGAGAGAGAGGAGAACCTCGGCAGAGATCAAGTTGGAAGAGGAGATGGAGGACATTCAGCTGGAGAACGAGTGGTCAAATGACTTCTTGTCCCACACGTGTGAGCTCACGCTGGACCCCGACACGGCAAACGCATCCCTGTCTCTGTTTGATAACAACCGAAAGGTGTCACGAGTGAGAAATAACCAGTCGTACCCTGATCACCCGGACCGATTTGACTCCTGGGAACAGGTCCTGTGTAAGGAGGGTCTGACCGGATGCTGCTACTGGGAGGTAGATTGGAGTGGGTGGGTTTCTATAGCGGTGACATACAGAGGAATAAACCGGATAGGACGGCATGATGACGGCCTGTTTGGATTCAACGACAAGTCCTGGAGTCTGGAATGCGGCGATCATCTGCGCGGCAACAGGTACATTGTCCGTCACAACCGGAAGAGGACTGAACTCTCTGTCTGTCCCTCTGGCTCCAACAGAGTAGGGGTGTATCTCGACTGTCCTGCTGGTACTCTGTCCTTCTACAGAGTCTCCAATGACACAAGGACACACCTGTACACCTTCCAGTCCTCGTTCACTGAACCCCTCTACCCTGGGTTCAGGTTCTGGTTGTTAAAGACAACAGGGCACAGTTTTGATCTTGAACTTTGAAAAAGGCAAATATTCAAAAGTGTGACATTGACAACAATCAAGTGTATTCAAACAATGCATTCTCACTCCCAAGACGGCAAATGGGCGATTTCTTGGGAACGTTGACTTGAGTTACGATTCTGTCCCTATCGGGACGTTAACTCGGGTGCAGAGTTGACTGAGGAGGACTGACGGCTCGCTCGACGGTGTCTCTCGTGGCTCAAGTCCGCTTTAGATGGTATGTCATTTTAACAGTCTTTACACCTTGGGTTTGAGAACTTGAGTGCTTGGGACGGCACAGTTTTACAGGAAGGGTATTTATTTTTCACTTTCATAAAATCAATATTTGGATATGTGAGGTCTTCCAGATGTGTGTTAATCTGGCAAACCGTTCATAGCCACATTGCCTTGTAGACACTGCCAGCAGCCTGAATATCTTTCACATATTGTGATTCTTTTTTTCTTTGTTTCTTTTTTTCGCGTGAACTATGGCTCAACACAAAGTTACACAAAGGTGTGAGCGCATGCTTGTCCTTCCGTTTACATGTTATATCCGAATATGGACAATCCCTGACGTCACAGTGCTGACGTTCTAATGACATCATGGTCTCAACACACCACAATAACCTGGTCGGCTCTCTGCCGACACAGTACTGTACATACAGAGCCTCACATCATGCCGACGCATTATATACAGCGCCTCATATCAGAGCTGCGTCAATAAGGGGGAAGAAACAGCGCCGGTCATGTGGTTCACGTACAGTAGCCTCGTAATAGTGACAAACGCTCATAGACTCAAGTGCATTCTGTAAACTTCCGGTTCAGGGCTTTATCACTATTATTCAGTGCCCCGGACGGGCCCATTGGGAGGTGACACAACTCTCCTTATATGGCTCCGAGTATAATATTCAGACACACAGTACAGATGTCATACTGTAGTGTGGCTTCCAGACACTTATAGCTGTCAACTACAAAGGTGCAATTCTGGGAAATTGCAAGTGTGGTTGCCTATTTACAGGCCATACGTGAAGCTTGACCTATCCTTTGGGGGTTTTGGGTTCCCGTAAAAGTTACTCTATAAAGAGTTTTTACACTTTCCCATTCAAGGCAATGGGGGTCCAGCAACATGCAGCAGCAATTTATATCAGGACGCACTTAGCAAGAATGCTAGTCCCTCATTGGCTGTTGATGGTGATGATGACGACGTCATCAACCGTCTTTCAAGGGGTTCTCCATTGGATGACGTCACCGAGAATGCTGCTTTCTCGTTGGCTAAAGGTTTATCTAGAAAGAAATAAAGTAGCATAGTACTATATAGTGTGTTGCCCTGTTGGACAACCACACTAATAAAGTTGGGCAAGTGCGAGAAGACAGACTACCCTTAACCCGGGCATGCTGGATCCCCGATTAAATGGTAAATGTTTCCTTTATCCAAGGCGCTTTTCAATGTGCATTACATTCACTCATTCACACACACACACACACACACACACACACACACACACACACACACACACACACACACACACACACACACACACACATTCATACACTGGTAGCGGTGGAATCCATGCAAGGCACCAACCTGCTCACCGGGAGTAACTCTAGGGGTTCAGTGTCTTCATCACAAGGAGCAAATTGGCACCTCAACAGTGTCACTGTGTTTTTTTGTTTCGTTTTTTGTTTTTGAGCAGCGCTCATAGATTCCACGTTGTGTGTATTATCATAGATTCCACGTTGTGTGTATTAGCACAGACAGACACACACACACATTGATTTGTAAATATTTCACACACAAAAAATATATAAAAAATAAAATATCAATTACACATCCCATTAAGATTAAGCCTTGCATTCATGGATATTCTTTTGTTTTTGTCACATTCCTGAGACAATAATTGGATGATATGACCTGGTCAATAGGAGTCTCACTATACAACAAGCTTTTGGGTTTGGGTTGGATTCCAACCTGGGCCAGTTGTGGGTGGACTATAGGCTAGCTTAACTTATGTTGTATGTGCTCTTACCAGGTGAGCCACCCTCACCATGTGTTTTTGAATATGGACAATGTTTCATATGGTGAGGGACTAAGTCTTTATAGGGAATTTGCCAATGTTGGAATTAAAGATAGGACTAACTTTCCATGCTATTAGCTAGTGTTTGTTTTATACAAACACACGTGAATAGCTATCAAAGAGTTTATATTTAAAATATGCCACTTTAGGTGTTAGGCTTGTCTTCGAGCATGTGTACACCATAAAATGATCGTGTTAAGATTTAAGATTCAGGAATTGATTGGAGGATGGGTTGGTTAAATAGGCGGTGAAAACAACACAATACAGTAGGCTACTTTTCCATTCACATACATGTTGAGATGTATTTTCCCAATTCCTGTCTGCATGTTCAAACTGTTCCGATAAAAATGGTAAATGGTGCATTTATATAGCGCTTTTAATCCAAAGCGCTTTTACATAGATTGTGCATTACATTCACCCATTCACGCACACATTCACACACCGGTGGCGGAGGAAACCATGCAAGGCACCAACCTGCTCACCGGGAGCAATTAGGGGTTCAGAGTCTTGCCCAGGGACCCTTCGACATTAACTCAGGGGGAGCCCGGATTCGAACTGGGAACCCTTCGGGATTTATACCCTTCGTGCTCTAATACCAGTTTCTCTACCCCTGAGCTATGCCGCCCCCAGCTCCGATGGGCTTGGCTCTGAATTAAAGTTACAGAGCATATAACAGTGGTTCTGAACCATTTCAGGCAGTGACCCAAAATATCATATATCATATTTAAACTGGGGATCTCCCTCCCTGACACAAACTTGGAATGCAGGAGTCGAGACATAACATTTTTGCATCCACAGATAAATTGTGAAAATGTTTGCCTCTTTCTTCTATTATTTGACAATTTGGTCAATGTTTGACCGTTTTTGCCAGACCCATGAAATGGGTAGGCCTACATAAGCAAATGTCTGTCCTGGTTTTCTATATAAAGGGTATATATGATGACGACATGATGATGACATGCCTACAAAAGGCATGATGTCATAAATGATGATGACAGACAGGGGGTCTGGCACAACCAGGTTGACCTGGTCTAGTTTTTTATAGTATAGCTTGTTATTACTTTTGATTATTTTTGAGGTATATTAAAAAGGTCTTAAATTGTCACTTCACTGAACCCCCCAATCACCGGTTACCCCTGCTTCGTCCCCCAATTAGATAATGGATCCTTGAATCTAGAATCTAGATCATGGGTCTTCAACAGGGGGTCCTCAGAGTTACTGCAGGGGGTCCTCCAAATCTTTATGAGTGATAGAAAGTTTTTTTTCTCCTTTTTTACATTAACCACTTGAACCCTAGCATCCATATTCTGAGAACTTTAGCCACAAATAGCAGATCTACAAGCTCACAACGCCTCGCAGCAGATCGGCTATTTTCGGCAAAGAGGTTTGGTGTAGACTGTAGAGGAGAAAAAGAGCAGACTAAGTACATTGTGAAAGGTCAAGTTTATTAAGTATTGAAGGTTCAAGTGGTTAAATATCTGAAAACACAATTTGACATGAATCCAAAATACACTGATGATTGTGCTGTCAAACGATGAAACTATATGGAATCTATGAACAGGTTGTGGGGGGTCCCTGCTTCATCTGTCTGTCAACTAAGGGGTCCTTGGCCTGAAAACGTTGAAGACCCCTGATCTAGATCATGGCTCTGAAGGCGAATGAGAATGCTGCGCCCAGTGCCAGTCCCAGGGACACGAAGAAGACCATGATGGCTCCCGTTGTCTCCGCTTCGTGCTGTGCAACCATCTTGGGTCCAAAGCACATGCACAGGGTGGCCAGGTATCCGCTGGAGAACGCGAAGAGGACCATGAAGAGGATGAACCAGGAGTCGTGGCTAAACCACACGGGTAGGTAGCGACGAGGCTGCACGTTACACAGCATGAACAGCGGTACGAAGACCACCCGCACGCCCACCAGGATGGGCAGCCAGATGCTGTCTGCACCGGGCCACTTACAGACGCCCGTCAGGCTCTTCCCAACGGTGTCCATCACGTTGAAGAGCAGGAAACACGAGACGGGGACGAAGTAGGTGTCCCAGGCTCCTCCGTCTGCTGTCGTGGACCGGACGTCCACTGTGACTGCTGGGAACGTACCGATGGTGACGGTGAAGATGAAACACATAGAGATGGCAATCACCCAGATCTGTTTGAAGATGGCAAGAACAGAAACGACCGGCTTGTCCTCCTCTTTGGTCAGACTGACCTCAACATCTGACTTGTCCTGCTTGTTCTTCTGGTCAGTGGATGTCCTGGATCTGCTGTTATCCGTGTAGTACTGGAAAAACTCTATGCTGGGCAGCACGAGGTAGGAGAGGATGGCCATTAGGATGACAACGCTGGCCATGATGAAGTAGCCAAAGGCACTGTCCTGCAGAGCCGAGCCAGTGGCCAGAGCACAGATCATGGAGACGGTAGCCACGATGCCGGCCAGCCCTTGCCCAATCACGATGGGCGTGGTGTAAGACACAGGCAGCAACCCTGCCAGTCCAAACAGGCTGCCCTGTAGGATTGCACCAAAAGAGTTGATGCAGATGATCTTGACGATGGTGAGACAGAAGAAGGTCGTCGGCGCCATCTCCACCTTCACCAGCACGGCCGTCAACAGGAAGACCACGAGGATGGCCGTCAGACTGCCTGAGATACGCAGCTTCTGAGGAATCCTCTGGTGGATGAAGGAGTTGAGGCAGCTGAAGATGAGCATGGGCACCATGAAAGACAGCGTCATCGCGTTGCTGAAGATTGATTCCAGGGCGTTCCGTGTGTCCCCGGGGCCAACCATAGTCCCACTGACCGCGTCGACGCCATCGATGGGCGGGTCCTTCAACCTACTGGTGAAGTACATGGTTGCCGTCATGAAGAAGTTCCATGGCAGCAGGCTTCCTAGTCCCAAGATGAAGAAAATGAGCCACACTGCGTGATATTTATCCCTCGGTGCGTTGGCGGCCATCGCGGCGGGCAAGAGACAGTCCTCTGGTAATGGTCTGGATGGTCTGTGAGCAGAGAGTTTGTACCACGCTTAAATTAGATTCTGACGTCATATCATCATACCTTATACTTTGCCTATTATGACATCATGTTGGTGGCAGAATGGAGATCACCCATCAATGGCTACTGCCAGCAATATGGGACAGGAAGCCTCGCCTGAAGAGGACATCAAGGATATTATCCATATATGGGCATAAAGGGGACACGCTCTCACCGCCCGCATGTGCATGCGGTCGGCGAGAGATGGATTGTGTTCATCTTTGTGAAATACAGCGTTGCGTTTACTCGCTGAGCGAGTGTGTTTGTGTCTCACCGCGGCGCGGCCGCCTCTGATCCTAGCAGGAGAGGAGCCCCTGCGGCAACCGCTGCTCATCTGGAGGGCCCTTTACGCGCCATGTATCTCAGCAAATAAAGAAACATACTGTGTGGTTCAAGAAATGGTTAAACTTTATGACATGGGTCTTCAACAACGACGCAAAAAAGAGCAGGCCAATTACAACGCCAAAAGTCAAGTAATCAATCAGACATTGTCACAACAATGTTTGCTATTTAAAAGATTAAGACATATGAAAAAGGAAAATAAAATAAGCATAATAAAGCCTGGAAATAGCAGTGTGTTCAAATCTGTCCCGTGTGAATTAAAAGAGGTGCCAAATGACATTCAGTGGATTCACTGTGGCGCGAGTAAGGATCATGTTGTAGCCAATCAATCAATCAATCAATCAATCAATCAATCAATCAATCAATCAATCAATCAATCAATCATTGTCACAACAATGTTTGCTATTTAAAAGATTAAGACATATAAAAAAGGAATATAAAATAAGCATAAAAAAGCCTAGAAATGTACATATGTGTCTTGTGTGAATTAAAAGAGGTCCCAAATGACATTCAGTGCATTCACTGTAGTGCAAGTCAGTATCAAGTAGCCAATCAATCAATCAATCAATCAATCAATCAATCAATAAATCAATCAAGTATTGTCACAACAATGTTTGCTATTTAAAAGATTAAGACATCATTGGAAAAAAGGGAATATAAAATAAGCATAAAAAGGCCTGGAAATAGCAGCATGTTAAAAGGTGTCTTGTGTCCTAAATGATTCAGTCCATTCACTGTAGTGCAAGTCAGTAACATGCAGCTTAAAAAGTCCCACATGAAGTCATGAATCACATTATATGTGCATCACCAAGAAGCAAAGATTTGAGTTACAAATGTTCGCTTAAAAAAACAACAACTCAAAACGCACTCTGTGCCGTGCTATGAGCTTGTAGATCTGCTATTTTTTGAATAGCTAAAGCATGAGATAATGGTTAAAGTGGTTAAAGTCTAAAGTGACACGTACGGATGCTTTCAGGTCTAAATGGGTTTAAGTGGTTTACACATCTAAACTAAACAAAAACCCAACATTAACTATCACACAACGCTGATAGTGCCGTCAAACAAGTCTATGAAGTCAAATCTATGAAAAAGTCTAAAATGCAAACATAATCTGAAGTGGGGGATCGCTCTCTCAGCTAAGGGGCACTTTGTCATGAAGTGAATAGGATTTAAAGGAGCACTTTCTGACACATATTTTAAAATTCCATATAATTGGTCCTCACTAATGCTTCTCATAAGATGGCACCATTTCTGTCCTCTCACTCTGAGTCCCATTGGTGGGCTGTGGGCATTTCAGAAACCGGACTAATGACATCACCACTGCGGGATTCCAAGCTAATGGAAACTATAGCCTTTTTCTTACTGGATAGATAGCATGCTGAAATACAAGAAAATGCTGTAGCATCATTAAAATGGAACTGAAAGGCAGGTTTCTGAACTGTCCACAGCCCTCCTCTGAGTGAGTAGACAGAAATGGTAGCATATTGTAATAATGAATTGGTGAGGACCAATTATATGAAGACAATAATAATGAGTAACATATCGTCACTGTCGGGCAGAAACCTCGTATCTCCAAGTTTTTCGCAAAGTAAAGCACTGCTTCATCATATGGCCATCGCACAAATGTAGTGAAAACAGCTGCGTTGTGTGCTTGTAGATCGGCTGTTTTCACTAGTTTAAATCCTTTTAAAAATGATGAATACAAAACAAACGGTTTTGGACATACAAGGTTTCCATACGACAACGACGATATCACCCTCCTGAGTAATATCGCCCAATACGACCTAACGCAGAGAGTGTCTATCGGGGCGGGACTTCCGTCGTACTCGTAGCCATGTGCTTCCCCCCAGAAAGGATCTTTTTCGACCGATCACAACACTTTGTTAACTTCAATGTAAACATATTCGTAAAGCCTCAATCAACATCATTTCCTCGGGTGGTACTTTCGCCAAATTCCGTTTTTCCGTTTTAGACACTCTCAACCGTCTACGTCAAAGTAGTCCTTCAGCGGGGCGAACAGGACCTCCTGCGTCTGGGAATTCCCCAAACGGGAAATCCTAAAACAAAGAAATCATAGAATTGATCGAAAGGAAGCACATTTTCAGACAAACCTTTAACTATTCTTTATTAATAAACCTGCCACTGTCGGGTGGAGACCTTGTATGTACAAAAACGTTACTGCTTTTCAGGAAATGGGATGAAAATTGTGTAGTTGTGTAGTGTAATCAGCAGTTTTTGCAACTTTTGCGCAGCACTCTTGCACGGCAAAGTTGAGTGTTAATTAAGTAAAGAAAACATAAAGATTTGAAATACCAGAGATGAGAGATTTCTGCCCGACCGCAACGTTAACTCATCCACTGCCCACAGCCCGCTATTTGTTGTTTTTCCAAACCTTTTCAAGTAGCCACAAAAAAAAAGCCTGTTCATGCCAGGGAGACTGTGTTATTGTACCTCTTCATGGCAGAGAGACTGTGTTATTGTACCTCTGTTTATGCCAGGGAAACTGTGTTATTGTACCTGTTCATGCCAGGGAGACTGTGTTATTGTACCTGTGCATGCCAGGGAGACTGTGTTATTGTACCTGTTCATGCCAGAGAGACTGTGTTATTGTACCTGTTCATGCCAGAGAGACTGTGTTATTGTACCTGTTCATGCCAGAGAGACTGTGCTATTGTACCTGTTCATGCCAGAGAGACTGTGCTATTGTACCTGTGCATGCCAGGGAGACTGTGTTATTGTACCTGTTCATGTCAGGGTGACTGTGTTCTTGTACATGTTCTGTTCATGTCAGGGTGACTGTGTTCTTGTACATGTTCTGTTCATGTCAGGGTGACTGTGTTATTGTACCTGTTCATGTCAGAGATACTCTGTTATTGTTCCTGTTCATGTCAGGGAGACCATGTTATTGTACCTGTTCATGCCAGGGAGGTTTCCCCAGAGGTATCGAGCCGTGTGGGCGGGGCTACCCTTCACTGCATCCATGAATATTGGATCACACTGAAAATAAATACATAGACATAATAACTAGACTAGAAGGATGCGGTTGTGTGGTTGCCATTTTTTTTCCATTCAAGTCAATGGAACAACTGCCAAAGAGGAAGCGCCTTAACACATTCCCTGCCATTTAACAATATCTTCGTACTCTCATATTCCCCTGTCTCCATAGACTTCCATGTAATTCATAGTGCACGGATCATGCACACCCATGCCTAGATAATGCACCACGTGTGTCCACATTGCTCACAGCTTTCAAACAAAAAAATCCGAATGGAAATCCGTTCAGGCATACATGAGATAGCAGCCATTATGTTTTCCTAAAATGTAAACAAAGATGGCTGCCATGTTTGAAAGATGGGGTTGCTATGGGGGTTAAACATGCAATTTCGCGATTGCTATCATGCCTACTACATTTTTTGGGGTCAAATTTTTTTTTTTCTTTCCTTTTTGTTTTTCTTGGGATTATCGGGCCTGGCAGGGAAAGACATTGAAATAATCTCGGGATTATCGGGCCTGGCACACAATGAGTTTAAAGGTGAAAGGCATGCGTCACCGACTTTATAGACTAATATTTTTATCAGCAGAATACTGTAACTGCTTTTAGCCAATGAGGAAGCTGCATAGAGTTGCTGGTTCCTCATTGGCCAAATGTGACTCCATAAACTCGGAACAGAACAATAGTGTATTGACCCAATTGACCCACAGCCAACCACCCTAATATAACTGTTAACGGAAGAATACCTCCAGTAAGCGGCATATGTCTGCCTTGTCGTTGGCCGCCATGAACACCACGTTCTCAAACAGCCAGAAGAAGGGGCGGTCGTCGTCCTCCCTGGGTCTCAGCATGGTCAGAATCCTGTAGAACTCGAAGAAGAGGCGCCCCGTTCCCCCTGGAAGCACAGAGGCCACCGTTAACTTAACCCATTAAAGCGTCATTTCCACCGGGTAGATAATAACTATGCCGATAATTATTGTTAACGAATAACGATAATTATTTCTATGTTAGCGTTGTGGTGTGGACGCTACCTTCCACATGAGTTGAGAACGATTTTTTTAAATGATATCTTTATTGTTATCGTGCCCAGTGGGAATGTCGCTTAAGACCTGAAAATCAAACTTTTCAACGTCATCGACCCCTAGAATATGTATTTGACCGCGGACCCCCATCTCAAAATATTTACCGTTTGTCAAGGTAAGGGGGATACAAGAGTTGTGGAGAATATAATACCTGGTGAAAGCGATAATTTTGTTATAATTTGCATTAGTAGTTAGTTTAAAGTAATTTCATAACATTGACATTCGTCAATTTATTTTAAGAAGTACACCTTGCCATACCCAATTGACGCCTCTGGAAGCATCAAAAGCAGCATATCGTTTCGAGCTTGGGTTAGGGTTAGGGTTAGGACCTGGGTAGATGTGGGGTGATGGGTAGTGTGAAAGTGAAAGTGGTACTAAACGTGGTACTAAAAAGTATCCGATCTAGAGTAGGTCTGAGCTAGGACAAACAGGGCCAAACACTTCATAATGACTGATCACTCACCGACCTTTCATTTAAGACCACCAGGATATAGTTGTAATACATGATAATAGATTATTTTGTGTTATAACCACCATTATAATCTATTATAGTGTATTATAATTATCATAGTAATACATTAATACTTTATAGTGTATTATAATCACAGTTATAATCCATTATAGTGTATTATAATTTAGGATAGTTGTAATACAAATTTATATTGTATTATAATCACAGTTAAAAGGGTAAATTTGTTTCTTACTGATAGGGGTACTTTTGTGTAATGGAAAATGTAGATATTTTATGTGGTGCGGTGTGGTGTGGTGTGGTGTGGTGTAGTGTAGTGTAGTGTAGTGTAGTGTGGTGTGGTGTGGTGTGGTGTGGTGTGGTGTGGTGTGGTGCTAAAGCTGCAGTCAAAAAGGGGCTTCATAGACACAAAATGCAGCAAAGCAAAGCCCTTCTTTAGAATGCGAGTGAGTTCTTACCATACAGTCCTTCGTTACAGGGAATTCCTCCAATCAGAAGGTCAAACGGACCCCATTCTGCCACCTGCAACATGACAGTGGACATCAACATTAATTTTTCAGCAGCAACAGAGACTGCAGTTTTAGCACCACACCACACCACACTACACCACACCACACCACACCACACCGCACCACATACAAATATCTACATTTTCCATTACAAAAAAGTACCCCTATCGGTAAGAAACAAATTGACCCTTTTAACTGTGATTATAATACAATATAAATTTGTATTACAACTATCCTAATTATAATGCACTGTAATGGATTATAACTGTGATTATAATACATTATAAATTATTAATGTATTACTATGATAATTAAAATACACTACAATAGATTATAATAGTGGTTATAACACAATAGAATCTATTATCATGTATTACAACTATATCCTGGTGGTCTAAATGAAAAGTCAGTGAGTGATCAGTCATTATGAAGTGTTTGGCCCTGTTTGGCCTAGCTCAGACCTACTCTAGAGTGGATACTTTTTAGTACCCTGTTTAGTACCACTTTCACACCACTCTATCCAGGTCCTTGTCGTGGAAAACCTGGCATAAGTGGGCGGTGTGGTGTGGAGTGGTGTGGAGTTGGGCCAGTGAGGCCAATTCGACACAAATAGTTGTCACACTTTCAAGATTTTTCAAAAATATATTTTTTTAAAGCCATGCAAAAATCTAAAATGACAAGTAAAATTGGAAGTGAGACAAATAAATGAGCATAAAACATTGGATGAGGAACTCTACAAAAGTCCAGCTGATGAATTGCGTACTCTCTCCCTATTGGCTGCAATTGGCAATGCAACTGAAAATAAATGGGTCTTTCTCAGGGCCAATGCAGAGAGCACTGAGTGGGCAGGTGCTCAAACCTCACGAAAGGGCACTTTTGCACTCGTTCTGATTTTTGGGGTGTGGGGCCACGGGCCTTACAGGTCGCTATTATTCCAAACGTAGGAGACGGTGGACTAATTATTTTCCGTTCACGCGCGCCGAGGTTAGGGTTAGGTTTAGGCATAGTTTTACTGAGGTTAAGGTTAGGGTTAGGGTTAGAGTTAGGCATAGTTTTACTGAGGGTTAAGGTTAGGGTTAGGGTTAGAGTTAGGCATAGCTTTTTGGGTTACGTTTAGGGATAGAGGTTAACATTCACACCTGCGCGGTCCAAGTGACCACAGCCGAGCGCTCCAGACCTCCGCACCAGCCAATCACAAGCAGCGCCTTCTAATTTATGTAACACCGTCTCCTACGGTAGGAATAATCACTTACAGGTCCTTAGCCCGTACAGAAAAGAGAATGGCTTTGTTATACATTGCTCTAAAATGAATAAAGCCACACAACTGTTACTACAAAGTCAGGGCTCGACATTAACTTTTTGAGGCACTTCTCCTGGACAAGTACATTTCCCATTCACTTGTCAGAGGCTCAGAGCACAAAAGTCACTTGTCCGGATAAAAATGAGACATTTATCTTTCTTCTGGCACTCCCTTCACCATCCACTCCATAGTATGGGCAGTCTGCATACTGCACAAAGCTGCTAAGAGCGTCACAGAAAAAAGTGAAACCAAGTACATTTTTAATTAACTTGTCCGGAAGGATTTATTACTTGTCCCGGACAATAGGACAAGCCTTAACAGTTCAGCTGCCGTTGACAGTCCTCACCGTCATTTAAAGGGTTAGAATCATGGTGCCGTTGATGACGCTCACCGTCAATCTTACTGTAAATACAGTAAAAGTATTATTACTTACTGTACGTCGATCCGGTCCCGCCCGCATCGGTAATGTCCGCGATTTGTTTACAACGCACGTTGGGCGTGCACGCGAAGTGAAGCTCCTCCATTGTAAATCCATTGAGAGGCCCATAAAGAGACTTCATTTACTCAAAAAGAGACATTTTGATCCAAAGGGTGGCCTGTTTACAGACACAAACTGCACTCGGCTGGGCGCAGCCATGTTTCTTTTCTGGGCCCACACTGTCATGTGACTAGATGATGTAAACATTGACGTCAAGTGATAATCCATCTGCGCAAAAACAACCCCGCCCGGCCCTTCAAAATAATAGCGGCGGCCTACAGAGGAAGCGGCACGGCACCAAGCATCCCTTCAAATTAAAAGGCAGTAGTAGTGTTGATGTCATGCCCTGAGAGTGTACTTACATGTTTCCTGGTGATGGTCCGCACGTCCTTCACATGCTCAATGTGACCACGCTTCACCATCTCCAGGGCTCCCGGGATGAGGCCGCCACTGATCTCCGAATCGATGTAGCGCTCGGTCTTGAAGCCGAGTCGTTTGAGCTTATGATATCCTGTCGTGACATACCCAATCACACACATTAACCACATGACGTAACTGTTAACCACTTCAAAGGTTAGTTGACCCAGGAAAGAAATGACTTTTATTTCTGTCGTTTACTGTGAATGCGGAATCCAAACATGAAGAAGAAACGTAATTTTTGGAGGGAGAGAGTGTCGCTGTTTCTACATGTCATCTATTCGACAAACAAACCTAACCCAAACCCTAACCCTAACCTCAACCTCCGTGGGGTGAGGCGCTATCCTGCCAACGCTCCTTTGTCGAAATGTTGCGTTGTCGAAAGAGCGAGATTTCATTCATGGCGATACTACGATTCGATGATTTTAAATCGATATAGTAACTATTTAGCAAAGAAATTAAATCTGTGTGAAATTTGTCAATAGAGCAGGACAGGTTTAAGGGAAAATCTATTATTATGGATATAAATAAGTAATCACTGTGATTATCTAGCAAATATATGTACATTATTATTATTTATTATTATTTCAACACATTATGGACAAACCTGCACCTTGACAAGAACACAGAGATTACACACATTTATCGACAGACCAAGAGTAGCTATATGGAATGGACTTAGTAAAAAAAAAGTAATTAGACCGCTCTTTTATTTTCTCAAAAAAAAAAAAAAAAGCTAAATACAAGGCAAAATACTTAATTTCCATACAAACGATTATTTGCATTGCAAAACGATTCGATACCGATTATCTGCATTGTAAAATGATACAAAACGGTACGATATTTTGCTTTTGCAAATCGACATAGTAGATAATTGCAAATTCAAATCAATTCAGTTACTATATCGTTATACCCCTATGAGACGCACATGCGATTTCAGTTATGTACATACTATATTTGTCTGACTGAGGCGTATGCGTACACCTGGCTCAAGATATAGCTGGACCAACCTGTTGCTGTTCCCTCAAAGAGGGACATCACCTTCAGCGGTTTGCGCTCCTGATGAGGGATGGACGGGTACACTCTTTGGGGCCCCTACAATTAAACAAGACAAAAACACTATCATTAGAACGATTACTTACCGATAAACAATATTCAATCAAGACATGATATCAGAGAGGAGCAACACCTGTAACATACGCTCTGTATAAAGGCAACATTTTGACCTTCTGGTTAGTCCCCCCAGGAATCCGCGATTCCGCGATCACAGAATTTATCGCGGAACTCGCGACCACCCGTGGATTTCTCGGCCATTCGCGGACTTTTGAAGATGCTGGATGGTCCGGTCCCACATTCGTTCCTGACAGAAACTGTGTCCTGAACTATAGTTCCTCTCTATGCCTCTATGGTCCTGGCAATAACAATGCTAATGCAGAAGAGAATAAATAAATATTACACCCATACTAGGTAGTAGGTAGGCTATCCTCTAATGTGGTTACTATGGGCATGGTTTGGATGACAATATAGTCTTTGCAACAGAAAGTAATTATTAAAAACAATAGCAATTCAAAAATAATAGATTTAATATTAGATTTTTATTCTCAAAAATGATTATTTGATTATTCTAACCACTAATTACAATTAATTGTAGCTGTTTCATGAAGGGTTTTACTTGATTGTTAGAACTATATAACCTTTAGCTTGATAACTGGTCATTTTAGGTTATTTTTTAATGTTCACGGAATCAAGAAATGTTCTCCGCAGAAATCCTGCAGAATCAGGATTGGTCTCCGCGGAATCAAGACTTTTTCTCCGCGGATTCCTGGGGGGACTATCTGGTGTGACCTTGATGTTTGAACAATTTGGAAAATATTATTCCAACCAGTTCCTTTTCCTCTCCATCAGTCTGACCAGGGGGAGGCAATATAGAGACCAGGGTTGCTGCATGTTTTTTGTGAGGGTTACCTAGCCCAGAGGACATGGGAAGAACATGCAAACTCCATTCAGAAAGGAGCACCTGTTGGTCCCCAACAAGGCAGGTGTAGGACAACATTTGAAAACGCATTCATTAATTTCAGTATCGAGATCGAAAAAATATCAGTAGCTCTCTATTGAAAAAATAGAAAACATAAAAGTAAAAAATAAATAAATCATTACCTGGTCTTTCACACTCCTGTCATTTTCACTCCCTTCGGCTGGAACTTGGAGAGAAGGAGACAGGAAACGACAGTAGGTATTTCAAGGGGTCGACATTATAAATGGCCCGCTGGCCCGGATGTACTTTTTAGAGTGACAGGGCCACCAGAACTCACCAGGGACTTGCCCGTTTGGGCCAGTGAATTTAATGCCTTGAAAATAAAACAAGTAAAAACGTTTATATCTAATTTTACATGTATTCCCATTTCCGTGTGGTACTGTTTTGTAATAATTTAGGTGAAATCGTCTCGTAATTACAGCTAAAATAATATCCCGATATGACCTTGTAGATCAAACAATCTGGCCGCACCCCCAGCACCCCTACTTCCCTCGGGTATGGTCTTGCTAAGACAGCGTTGTTTTGTTTGGTTGTTTTGTTGCTCTCCGGCGTGTCCGCCTTCCTTTGCCGTCCGGGCCGTGGCTAGAAGTGCAAAGACTCGATGCAGTGGTTCCTAGCTTAGCCTATGCCCAGGCCATGGCGAGACCACGCAGCTGGGTAGGTCTGCATCCAGCTGGGGGAAAGGTAGGAACCATTGCAGCGAGTGTGTTATAACCCGGACGGTAAAGGAAGACTCACACCCCACATTAAATGCGCCTGATTTATAATAATAAAATTAATAGTAGGATTAAACGGTGTGATGTCATTGTTCAGTCTTACTGTCTAACATGTTTATTTAGTATATCTAGTTAACATAAATAATATAAATTCTTCCAATGGAACATAAAAAAAAAAAAAAAACGAGAAAGAAAAAAAAAAAAACACACTTAGAAAAAAAGAGACCCCAAAGGGGGTTGTTGACTATGGGGTCCCAGACTTTAACTATGGGAGCTAAGCTCCCACTGGCCCCCGCATAACTCGAACCCTGCTCACCGCCACATTGATGCTTTCTGGGACGGCCAGGTTGGTTCACCACAGGTTGGTTCACCACACACTGCAGCGCAGGGGAGGGCAGACAGACAGGGTTCTTCCTGGGACGGCCACGGCCACGCTTCTGAGATTGAACCGTCATACTGGAGGCATCTGAGAGAGAGAGAGAGAGAGAGAGAGAGAGGGAGAGGGAGAGTTAGTTTTGTTTTAGCCAGCATCCTCCTTGTAAGCAGTGTTGATTTTGGCAGCACATTTTTTATTTAGTTTTAGTTGTAGTCTTTTGAATAAAATGCGATTTAGTTTTATAGTCATATTTTAGTCATCTGAAACGTTTTAGTTGTTTGTTGACAAAACATGTTTGGCGGGCCTTGATGGTGTCTTTTTGGCTGATTTTACACATTTTGTTGCATCTGAAAATAGGCGATCTACAAGCTCACAACGCGTCGAGCTTGTAGATCGGCTATTTTCCGAGTGCAAGACCTGAGTGCAACCAAACATAAAATGACTTGTCTTTTAGTTCTTTAGTTCTCGTTTTTATTTCTTGACAAAATTGTCAATATATTTAGTCATAGTTTTAGTCATCATTGCTTAGTTTTAATTTCGTGTCTCTTTAGTTTTCGTCAGTGTAGTGTAGTAGTCGACGAACATCTTTCGTTGTAGTTTTAGTCGACGAAATCAACACTGTAAGAGCAATACATTCTCCTCCCGAGATAACTACTGTAATATATCTATTTATTGTTAAAAGAAATTGTGGAATGATTGAACATTCCACAATTAAGGTCTAATATTTCTATAATTGCTGTCCTATGTATTTTATTTACATTGTTATATCATCTATAAAATACAGCTTTGATAGCCTTGATCCTAGGCTAATTAACCCCAAATTAGGAGATCCTGGGAAGGCAGACAGACAGCTGTCAATCTGAGCTGGGGCCCTCACCAGTTAAACAGGCTACAGCTCGTGTTAGGAGTAGGCCTACATGTTATTGAATCAAATTTGTTATTTTTATGGGGAATGATATTTTGAATGGCAAAAGGGACAGGACAGTACAGTTACAATGATACAACTTTTACAGAAAGGATTTAAACCACAGAAAGCTCAATGGCTTGTTTGGCATTGGGGTCCTATGTACTCAATTCATTAAAAAAAGAAAAAAAGACGCTGGTATCAACGATGAACGAGGACGCAAGTTTTGCGCGCACACGCGTGTCAGGGCCAGTGATCATCAAAATCCACTGGCCCTGAGGGCCAGTAGTAAACTTCCCTTAATGTCTACCCCTGATTTCGATGTCCCTGATTCATGCATGCATTTTGACAGTGAATGACATTTTCATATATTTACACTTAAAAATACTTCCTCACACGCACGCACGCACACACACACACACACACACACACACACACACACACACACACACACACACACACACACACACACCACTCAAAGTACATAATGTTGTATAGTCTACATAATAAACATACCTCTGCTATTGGTCACAGTACGGTTTTTACTTGTTCTTAAAACACTGGCCTGGCAGTCTGAGTCAGATTCTGTAAGAAGAAAACATAACTGAAGTCAAATAAATTCTCGTGAGACATTACCTGAAGTGTGGGAAGGCACTCTGCCACTCAAAGTGACTACTAGCTTTATTGGCATGAGGAGACAAACGTTTAGATTGTCGAAGCAAGGGAGTCCTGCCTCTGATTGGCCTTCCGAACGTCCCCTTCTGTGACGCACGCAGAAGGAAGCGTACTTCAGAATTCCTGAAGCTTGCCTTAAAAATGGCCAATCATTTTTTACAGACACGCCAGAGCCGGAGGAGACGTCTACCTTTCTATGTCTATGCACACACACACACACACACACACACACACAGACACACACACACACACACACACACACTGCATGTGTGCGAGTGTGTTTTGAGGCGAGAATTCCGATTACCCCACACCAGTGTTGGGGAAGTTAAAGTTACATGTAACTGAGTTACGTAACTAAGTTACATTTTGCTGTAACTTGCTGTGACTCGTCAAGTAACTGAGACTTTTTTGGCTCAAGTTACAAGATACAAGCAAAGTTATAGTTTTATATTTAAGTTTTGTTAAGATTGATGATCAAATGTCATGTAACAGTTTCTGTATAGCAAATACGTATAGCAAATGTGATAGTGATAATTACCTACTCCTCCCGCGGGGGAAATTCGGCTATCGCAGCCCAACCCAGCTGCTTTTTTTCAGCTTAAACCCAGCTGAACCCTTATGAGGCAGCCCACAAGGAGCGAAAGGGGGGGAGCAGTGATAGCTGGAGCGGGGGATCGTACCTGCGACCTCTGGGGTCTCCGGAGTCCTGGGTATGGACACTAACCACTCAGCCATCACTGCTCTGAAATGTGTAGCTATCACTATACAAGGCACCAGTTACTTTTTCTATGTAACTTGAAACTTTACAAGTTACATTTCTCCAGGGGTAGAACTGTAACTTGATCAAGTTATGATCAAGTTACTGCCATGGTGAGTTACTTGTATCTGTACAAGACAAGTTACGCTTTCAAAGTATCTTCCCCAACACTGCCCCACACATACCTGTACTGCCAGCAGTGGGGGTGAAGGCCACAGGTCCGCCGGGCAGAAATCCTCCCGTGGCCCAGTCCACCATGGATCTCAGCTCCTTGTCTTTGCTCCCTCCTGCCTCGCTGAAGGACTTGCTGGAGCGCTGAGCTGCCAACTGGAACACAGAACACACCGCGAGTCGTCTTATCAGGGAGGGAGTTCTGCTGCTTCTGGACACATGTAGCGACTGTTTCATGGTATCGTCCAACCATTCTTCTTCAACCGTGTGGCGTGAAGCCGCGTGGCGGCTGATTGAAGCAGCCACACCTGGCCTGAATACTGTACAAGAACGTTAACCCAAAAACACGCAAACAATTTTTGGGGGTAATCCTAAACCAACATAGCCTCAGTAAAACTATGCCAATTTACAATTTACAATTTAGGCATATAGCAGTCACACTTAATCCAGAGCGACTTTAGACTTCTCAACGGGCCTGAAAATTAAGGCCCGGCCCTAACTGGGCCCTAGTGGGCCGGCCTTAAACCCGGCCCGACCCTATCAATAATCATAATTTAGGGCCCGAAAGCCCGAGCGAAATAAATAAATAAACAAAGATCGCCAGTAGGCTGCACCATTCTCAAATTACAGCAGAGTGATAGAACGGACATAGGCCTTTAATGGTAAATGGTGCATTTATATAGCGCTTTTATCCAAGGCGCTTTACATAGATTGTGCATTACATTCACCCATTCACTCACACATTCATACACCGGTGGCGGAGGAAACCATGCACCAACCTACTCACGGGGAGCAACTAGGGGTTCAGAGTCTTGCTCAAGGACTCTTCGACATTAACTCAGGGGGAGCCCAGATTCGAATCTGTTCGAATCTGGGAACCCTTCGGGAGCCCTTCGTGCTTTAACGCTTCCAGTGCCAGCCCCTAGAGGGCACCAAAGAATGCCAGGGTTTGTCCCATAGGCGAGCGTATTAGCATCCGGGGACTCATGTTGCAGTGACGCGCGTGCTCACGTTCGTGCACGTCATGGAAAGGTCCCGGATGAAAATGGCTACACAATAGCTATTAGCATTTTCTCATTTTAAAGATCATTTTTCGGCGATTTCGGCGTAAATAAACCTCGCGCCGCCTCCCTAAAAACACAATCCAGAGATATGGCCCTTCAAAGATGTGGTTTTTCATTGGATTCGGCGGCGATTCACGACGTTACGCCCCCCGGCCGGCCGGCCGGGGGGGCGGCCGGCCCTCGGCCACTGGATTGAAAATTTAGGCCCAGGCTTCAGAAGGCCTCGGATCATTTTATTCATTTCATTAAAAAAGCCGAACTTGTTCGGGATAGGCACACTGGACTACGTTCCGGAAGCGGCGCTGAACATTCAGTGAACATTGGGGGTCTCAAAAATGTATTTTAAACCATTTTAATGGAATATATCGTCAGACCATGTAAAATGGCTCGCTGGCTAGCGTAGGACGAGCCAGGACCACCCACGGCTCTACAAGCAGCTCAGGGTAAGTAAAATAAAATAAAAAAAATTGTATTGGATTGAAATAAAGCCGAACATGTTCGGGATAGGCACTGTATTTGTTAATAACGGTTTCTCTAATAGTTTCTTAATAGTTGGCGAAATGGCAACTTCACGTGTTCAGTTGTTCATAAAACATGCCAAGATCTGCACAAAATAGGCTAAAGTTAAATCCCTGTTGTCATACAGTACATCTCTCATTCTCTCTCCCTGATGTTCTCGCTGCCTGTGATTTATATGTTGCCCCTTCCAACGGTGACGCACCAAACACAATAGCAGCAGACAGAGCAGATCTATAAACCCAAAACGTGTTCATTTCGCTCGCGTTCTGGGCTTGCAGACCCACAAATGGGTCCCGACCCACTGTCTGGTAAGATGTCTTACCTCAACGATCTGGTAGATGGCATCTCTGTAGAGGGGAAGGTCATCAAAGTCCGTTTTGGAGAAGCATTTATTAAAGGCAGAAAATGCCAGCAGTGCTCCAACAAACATCTGTAGAACAAGGAATGAAGTTAGATCTACAAGCATCTGTACAACAAGGAATGATGTTAGATCTACTTTGACTGACCTCATGAGTTGAGACCAATTAGCAATGCTGGATAAAGTACTCAACCCTAGTACTTGGATCAAAGTATAAATACTCTAGCCTAGTAAACTGACTCCTCCCATCTTCGCAGGAGGAGGAGTCTGGTTTACGAGGCTATAAATACTCCATGTCAAATATCTTACAATAAATGCGAGAAGTCTATGTGAGCGTGCATGCGTGTATGTAATCCGCGTATCTGGAGAACCGTTCGTCCCACCAGCTTCAGAGTGCAGTGCCCGGCATCGACCCGACGTGCGGTTTTCTGGAACCGCTGCGAAACGTTCGGAATCTCCGTATGCGGAGCTGATTGTTTACATCAGGCTGTTCCGGAGGAACCGGCGCAAGCACTGACTCATTGTGACATCACTTCATAAAAGGCTCTGACTTCACGAGTCACACATGAGTCAACAAAAAATCTCTTTGATGTATGTAACCTGCATATCTCGAGAACCATTCGTCCCAAATTCGGCACGCACGTTCCCCGCCGCAGCAGGAACTGCAGTGCCCGGCCCTGACCCGACCCGATACGCAGTTTTCCGGATCCGGCGCGAAAGGTTCAGAATCTCCGTATGCAGAGCTGGATTCTGACATCAGTGTTTTCCGGAACCGGCACTGTGTCTGCAGAGATCTCCATATGGGCATAAAATGGACGCAGACAGACAGATACAGATATCTCCATATATGGGCATCAGTGTTGATTCTGTCGACTAAAACTATGACGACATTTTTTTGTCGACTGCATTTTTTTCACTGACGGAAACTAAATAAAAACTAAGCTGTGATGACTAAAACTAAGACTAAATGTATTGACAATTTCGTTAACAAAATAAAAACTAGACTAAAACGTTAGGGAGGGACTACTGGAGGTGAGAGTCATTTTATGTTTGGACAGACAGACAGATACAGAGATCTCCATATCTCACAACCTAATCAGAATGGGGTCGTGTGTATGTATGTCTGTATGTCTGTATGTCCCAATGTCTTGCATCTGCAACTCCACGTTCAGCAGTTGTTCAATTGTCTCAAAAACATAATACAAAAATCAACAACGCATGTTCCTTGCTGACCATCAACTTTTTTTTTTTTTTTTTCCTTTTTTTTTTTTTTTTTTTTTTAAATATGAGCGCCCGTTAGGGCGCGATTTCTAGATGTGAGCGGCCGCACAGCGGCCGCGAACTTCTAGTATGGGGATAAAATAGATGCAGACAGACAGATACAGATATCTCCATATATGGGCATAAATGGACACAGGCAAACAGATGGTCAAAACAGGTCCTATGACAACAGGTATAATGGGTTTTGCATGAAAGGGCAGAGCATTCATTCCTTAATTACATTGTTCCAGAGTTGGCCGGCCCCTGACTAGACGCTCGGCCGCCCTTATTACTCAACTAGTGCTCAACTAGTGAAACATTTCACCTAAATGAATGTACTAAAAGTAGTTATATATATACAGTATAAGTCCAAGTTCAGAGTGTATTTTCCTTTTAATATGATTCATACAGTAGAACTATGTTATGGTTCATAACATATGGTGCTTGTTGGCAGAACTACCTTAGACCACCGATCTGTGCCAGTCAGTGGGCCCTATTTTGAATGTCTTAAGTACCAGGTCTTATGATTTAACTTTCCGTTTGGCTGTTAAAGTTAAGTCATAAGACTGGTAGCCTACTTAAGACAATCAAAAAAGTGCCCTGTGTGTTATACTTCTCCCCATGACATCATGCAGAAACGTGTGTGTCTCACCTCAGAGTACATGCCGTCTCCAAACCACTCCACCCTGCGGAAGCCTGAAAAGCCTGGCAGAGTCCTGTGCCAGGGCGTGACCATGCCAGGCCACCACGCCCAGCCCTTCTTCAGCTTCAACCTGCCCCACACCAGCTCTGCTGCCAGGAAGCCTCGCCCGTCCTACCACCACAGACACCACCATTACAATTAACCATCCTACCACCACAGACACCACCATTACAATTAACCGTCCTACCACCACAGACACCACCATTACAATTAACCATCCTACCTTTTTTTTTTCTTCACTCTACAACAAATCTCTTGGCCAAAAATAGCAGATCTACAATCTTTCAAAGCATGGCGTGTTGTGATACATCTGCTATCCCTCGACAGGAACAAAAACAAAGTAATAAATGGTAAATAAATGGTAAATGGTGCATTTATATAGCGCTTTTATCCAAAGCGCTTTACAGAGATTGTGCATTACATTCACCCATTCACGCACACATTCATACACCGGTGGCGGAGGAAAAAAGTGGGTGACAAGGTCATAACACGAAAAAACGAAATCTCTTACTTAGGATGTATCCTGGAAGCTAATCTTTCCAGTGAAAAGATGACTTCTAAAGTAATAAATAAAATCAACCAACGAACTCGTTTCCTACAGAGGATAGCCCCGATGGTCAATTTTAACACACTGAAGACCATAGCTGGTGCAATAATCCAGCCCCTCTTTGACTACGGAGTCCACGTATGGTATCGTGACGCCCCACAAGCCCTGAAAACTAAACTCCAAACAGCCCAAAATAAACTAATTAGGGTCCTGCTTAGCCTTCCCTATCAGACTCACCTCACCGCTACTCACCAATTAAGAGTGGGGTGGCTCAGAGTAGATGACAGAGTACAGCAGCTTGCAATGGGCCTGGTGTACAAGATACACTACACCACTATGATACCCAAGTACCTGTCAAAATACTTTATAAACATTAAGGATGTCCATAATTACAACACCAGAGGCAGCGCCACAGATCACTTTCAACCCAGAGTCAAAACCAACAAAGGGTCAAACTCTTTTTTCTGCTATACCACCAAAATGTGGAAAGCCTTACCGAAGGCCATAAAGGAGTGTGGATCACTTGCATCCTTTAAAATTGCCCTGAAAAGCCACTTACAGGCAGCAGCCGTTCGCAACTGGTAATAATGAACCTAGCCCCAACCCTACCCTCCCCTGCCCCTTCTTTGTATATACTGTTTGTTTAAGAATTACTGTCTTTGTTTTGTTTTTCTTTACATATCTACTGCATAGTACTGTGTTCTATCTGTCTGTCATTCAATGTTATATGAGATACTTAAATGGTTTCCAGTGGAAATAAGCTTAGTCTTTTCATGGATCTCCTTTTAGTAGACCTTGTACCAGTGAACTGTACCGTCATGAAACTGTACCTTTTCCTATGCAAACTTCTAATAAAGTCTTCAATCAATCAATCAAAAACCATGCAAGACACCAACCTGCACACCGGGAGCAATGTGGGGTTCAGAGTCTTGCCCAAGGACATTAACTCAGGGGGAGCCCGGACTCGAACTGGGAACCCTTCAGGAACCCTTCGTGCTCTAATAACGGTTTCTCTACCCCTGAGCTATGCCGCCCCACCGGGCGGTAATGATCCCATCTTAACAATACATGGGTTTCATTCCATAGTCTGATGTAAGTATAGGAACATTGAAGTACATGTACATTGATATGTGTCCTTTGCATTTGCAACATGTCTGTCTGTTTGTCTTGTCTTGGTCATAAAAATGTCAAAAAAAGAAAAGAAAATCCAGCTCTTTAATAAACAGAAAATACAATACATAGGACAACAATGGAATTAAGTCAGGATGATTTTGTGTTATCCTTTTTGTCCTAGATGTCTGTTTACATCTCTAACTAATAAAGTAGTCAATGAATGAATGAATGAATGAATCGATCAATCAATCAATCAATCAATCAATCAATCAATCAATCAATCAATCAGGTTGGGATACTCTTATCCAATCAAAAGAGAGATTTGGAGCATTTTTATAAATATATTATACAGTAAATCTCTCCTGTATTTTCTGATTATTAATCCATTACTGAACAAATACTCTCTATAGCAATGGTTACTATCAGGATAGTTCACTTGTAATCAAGTAATCATGTTGTGTAGAGTGGGTTGTGTACCTGGTAGGTGTGAGACCTTTGAGCTGCTCTGCCCTTTGATGAGCTCTTACCAGAAGTGTCTTTCACCTGAATAAGTGGAAAAAGGGTACATTTATTCTTTACCATTTGTATTTGTTTACATATAATCATACGCATATATGTTTTTGGAGCTGTGTGAAGCACAGGCTCCCTATACGTGGCCGTGTGGGTCTGTCTGTGTGTCTGTCTGTGTGTCTGTATGTAGCCTGAACTTCCTAAACTTCGGCACGCTACTAGTCCCACAGTTTTGCCACCACACACTCGCGCCATATGTCAAATCGACCGGCTTACTCGGGAATCGTGGGCTAGTAACTTGCTAAGAGAAAGGTTCAATAGTTTAATTGATATTAATTTATTAGTGAATTAATTTTCCCCATTGACTTATAATGGGAATCGCAAAAACTCACATTCAATTATTTGTCTCTCGCAAACCATAGGGGCTAGAGTTTCAAGACTTGGAGAGGAGGTTCATAATGATTTCAAGGATTAAATAAAAAATAATTGTGTCATTTGGCCGCATGGTGGCGCCATAACACCCCACTTTACGTTTTGGCCTGTAACTCTTGAACCGTAGGTCGGAAAATTAAAAATATTTTTTCCCTGGATTCCTTGGGTCATGACGCATCTCCCCATATAGGCCACGCCCATTTGCGCCATGATAGATTTTCCGCCATCTTGAATTTTCTCCAAAACACACTTTTTGCTCCTTTTCCTACATATTTTCTTCAAATGTCACAAAAAACGGTACACATGATCCACACACACACACACACACACACACACACACACACACACACACACACACACACACACACACACACACACACACCACACACAGCTCCACTTCACACGGGTGTGATTTTTTAATCATAATCTAAGAGTATAGGTTAGGATAGAGGAAGAGAAAGGTTTTTATTCATACACTGCAAACATAAGTTCCCGTTCAGTCATCAAAACGACACAAAAGCAGCCGCGAGCTTGTAGATCTGTTCATTTCAAAAGATTTGTACAGTATTGTAATACTGTCATTATAAATTAACACTGAGAATGTATAGTGCAATTGTTTTATTGTTTCTTTAAAACATTTTAAAGTAGTGACAATAGCCAATCTAAAGCAGTCAGGCACACATCACCTCGCATCGTGAAGCGTTGTGTGCTTGTAGATTTGCTATTTTTGCTACTTCACAGCGAGTCGGTTGTGCAACAGTCTTGTGTGATGAAGTATGGCATTCATTTAAAAAGATATAAAAGTACAAATATATATATATATATATATATATATATATATATATATATATATATATACATTTGGAGCGTTACACTAGAATAGTAAGCTTACCGACTGGTCCTTTTTGCCATCCGAGCTGCCCTTCCCGGCCTGAAACATTGTCCGGGCAGGAGGCTTCCGACGCAGGCTGCCCTCCCAGACAGAACCCCCTCTAGCGGGACCCTGAAAGACAGTACAGTACAGCGGGTCCATTTGGTTCCATGTGTACAATGTCAGAGTTAGAGACTTGTATGAGTCCATTTAGACCCCCCTAAAGGAACCCATACAGTCTCATGACACACCATCGGCACGCACGCACACGTTCTTGTGTCAGTTTTAAAACACTACCTGGGTTCTAGAGCAGGGGTCTTCAACGTGTTCAAGCCAGGGACCCCTTAGCTGAGAGAGAGATGAAGCAGGGACCCCCTCTACATATTGTATAAATGTGTGATGCAGATTTTCATCGATTTCGTAGATAGATTCATAGACTTGTTCGACAGCAATGTCATCCATCAGTCTATGTTGGATTCGTGTTAATGTGTATTTTCAGACATTTAAATCGTCGATATTTTGTAAACTTGACCTTTCACTATGTACTTGGTCTGCTCTTTTTTACCTCTACACCAAACCTATTGGCAGAAAATAGCCGATCAACAAGCTCTCAATGTCCAAGGTGTTGAGAGTGTGTAGATCTGCTATTTTTTGGGGGGAAAAAGGTTTCGATCACACAAAGATTTGGAGGACCCCCTGTAGTAACTAGGGTTAGGGGCCCCAGACCCGCTGGTGAAGACCCCTGTTCTAGAGGTTTGACAAACAAGAGTTGTTCCGACACCGATACCAGAATCAGAAATTGGCCACTCTGATGCGTGATGATATTTCATGTCATATTTTGAATGCTTCAGTTGAGGTTTCGCTACTGTTTTATACTCTTAAGGTCGTTGCACACTGCTGCATTTTTCGGGCCGAATATCAGAGTGAATTTCAGCGCACAAATGAAACAATCAACCTCACGTTATGTCAATCACGTTTGCACACTGTCGCCTGTTTCATATTTATTTTCGGACCAGGGTTGATCTTATTCGATTTTCACAACTGTCGCCACTGGGTCCCTTGCTCTCTCTCTCTCTCTCTTCTCTCTCCTTGGCCTGAAAAATGCTTTAGAGGATTTCGGATTTCCAAAACGCAACGAAAAAACACAGTGCAATGTGCAACCAGCTTTACTGTCCCATTTACATTATTGTTTTACTAACTTGGAGCTGCACATGAACAATTATTAATGGCATTTAGATTTATTCCAAAATCAGTTGTTCTAAAACCTTTTATTTTAAAGGACCCCCATAACTCTAGGAGCAGTGGTTTCCCAAACGTTTTAGCCCGTGACCCAAAAGAGGAATTAGGCGTTTGCCTGGGACCCAAACTAGTGAAAATAGCCGACTTACAAGCTCACAAACGTGTTGTGAGCTTGTAGATCGGCTCATTTCATTATTTCTTAAACATTTGTTTCCTAATAAATTTATAGAATGTATTCGTTTTTTATTCTATTTACTCATGAATACTTAGAAAATCATTGCATTCCGCGACCCACACATGGGTCCCGACCCAGTGTTTGGGAAACAGTGTCTTATTCGTACACTCTAACCCAGAGGGTCCCTGGACCCCACTTTGAGACACTGTCCTAGATGTATTTATATTACACTCTGGTAACGGATCGGTACTCTGTATTGACTGTATTGGAATCAATATCGGGGAGGAAAAACATATATTGATACATCGGTATATGTTAAAAACAATCAATCAATAAATCAATGAATCAATTACCTGGTCTTCCACACTCGTTTCATCATCAGTCCCTTTGGTTGGACCTGGGAGAGAAACTGACAGGAAAACCCTGATTCATGCATTTTGTGAATGACATTTTTATATGTCTATTTTTTTATTATTATTATTTTCACAGAGGATATCCAATTTTGCAGTGAAACTTTCACATAACTCAGGGTGAACAACAGAAAGCCATTCTTGATTATTATGTGTCATATGTGCCTTGTTTCAAGTCCTTAAATGACAAGATGATTACTTGTAAGAAATTTAAATCAATATTAAATTAAGGCCCTTTACACGTCCAAAATAGCAGAACTACAACCTCACAACGCTGGCTCACGGATGCAGAGGGAGAATTGTGATACATATATCGCAAAATCTATATTTTAGCACACCCATAACTATTTATCCCAAGTGTTATGTCAAATGTGTGTATATATGTTTTGTATACTTGGCTGCTGTGTCGCAAGACAGATGACAGTGCAAACTGACAATAAAGTACTATATCATATCCTATCAAACCTATAACAAGTGGCCACCAAAGGCACCGCTCACTACACACTGGGTGTGATTTTTATTAAAACTAGGACGTCAGTAGTTCAGTCCCTTACCCGACATGTTGGGATGTTTCTCGCTGGTGCTGTTAGAGCTGGGCTCAGACTCCACTGATGTCTCCGTCTCTGTCCCGGTTCCAGAGGCAGGGACCTCTACCTCGATCTCTAGGGGCCGAAAAGGGTGGAGAAAGGGTGGGGTCAGGGCAGGGGTGGGCAACTTTGATGATGGAGAGGGCCACTACATTTTCACACTCACTCCAGAGGGCCGCAATGCATAATTATACATAGCAAAAATAGCCGATCTACAAGCTTATATTTTTGGAATCCTGAAAAGTTACTTCTATTTTGTTAATTTCAAATGCATTTATATGTTCTTATGTTAACTTTATGAACTTAAATACAAATACATTGGACTTAAAAAAATACAATAACATTTTAATACTAGTCATTAAGCTACAGATATAGACTGAAGTAATTAAAGTGTCTCATTTCTCCATGTTTGGAATTGTAACAGCTGAAATCAGTAATATATCAATACTCCAATATTAACCTGCGGGCCGCATTAAGTGAAGGTGGTCCCCGGGCCGCCAGTTGCCCATGTATGGGTTAGGGCTATATGTATAGCTGACATCTCGCTTACAGGGTGTGTCACAGGCAGAAGCCTGAAGAAGAGGGGGCTCGTTGGACTCGGGAGGCCGAGACAAATCCGTCGGTAACAGGCCTGACCCGGTGGTAACCGGAAAACTCGCCCTAAAACAAACTCGACCCAAACTCGTTTCCCAACGGGTCTGTGGCCTTAAGCTAGATGCAGAATAGACTAAAATCAAATATTTGCTTCTGGGGGTCCCAGGAACAAAATATTGTGGCCAAATACATATCATTCTGGGGGTCCTTCACATGATAAAGTTTGAGAAACACTGATGGCAACATAAGTTCTTTTCAGAAAATTGTTATGATTTAGAAGACATTTGTAGAATGTGCCTATCAGTGGTTAAGGACCCCCAAAATGTGTTTTTGGCCATGGACCCCCATCTCAAAAGATTGTATTCCACGGATGGACCCCTATCGCAAACTTTTTGTTCCAGGGACCCCCAGAAGCACAGATTTGTTTTTAGTCTAATCTGCATCTAGCTTAAGGCCACAGAGCCGTTGGGAAATTAGTTTGGGTCGAGTTTGTTTTAGGGTGAGTTTTCTGGTATTCGACCCGGTGGCTTGCACAGCAGAAGAGAGGATGCAAGTTCCAATTGCGTCTTCTCTAGTTATCATTATTCAAATTAGGACGTCAGTGGTAACTGGTTCAGTCACTTACCTGAGACGTTGTGGCATTTCTTGCTGTTGTCAGAGCTTGGCCCAGACTCTGTCCCTGTCACAGAGGAGAGGACAATTTGAGACTACTATGCATCTTTGCCCATAATGTCTGATCAACACAGGCTGCTTAAAGCCCATTTTCCACTGGCCCAACTCCACACCACACCGCCCACTTGTGCCAGGTTTTCCACTACAAGGACCTGGGTAGAGTGGTGTGAAAGTGGTACTAAACAGGGTACTAAAAAGTATCCACTCTAGAGTAGGTCTGAGCTAGGCCAAACAGGGCCAAACACTTCATAATGACTAATCACTCACTGACTTTTCATTTAGACCACCAGGATATAGTTGTAATACATGATAATAGATTCTATTGTGTTATAACCACTATTATAATCTATTATAGTGTATTTTAATTATCATAGTAATACATCAATACTTTATAATGTATTATAATCACAGTTATAATCCATTACAGTGCATTATAATTAGGATAGTTGTAATACAAATTTATATTGTATTATAATCACAGTTAAAAGGGTCAATTTGTTTCTTACCGATAGGGGTACTTTTTTGTAATGGAAAATGTAGATATTTTTATGTGGTGCGGTATGGTGTGGTGTAGTGTGGTGTGGTGCTAAAACTGCAGCCGAAAAGGGGCTTCAGAATGCATCATAATCAGCTTAAAACACTGTTGTTACAACTGCAGTATAAGCACTCATACATACTCATAATGATTTATGACAATAATCATAACACATTACAACGCATTTTGTAATGATTGTTTGATTGATGTAATTCTTTTCAGTGATGCATACTCTAACTTCCAATACATAAAATATCCAGCATTCCAATATTTAACAGTAAAGGGGGAAGGGGGAAATGCCGTGAACAGACACAAGAAGCCTTCCTTGTCTGTGTTCTACGGTTAATATGCATAGCACAGTTATAAGCACTCATAGATACTCATGATGCAATCATAACACAAAACTATTCAATAATTCTCATAGCAAGACATTATAATAATTTGTTATAATCCATTATTGTGTCTTTATAAGTCACTGTTAGTCATTTGCTGTTTTAAGAAAGATATTAAATCTATGCAAGACCAAGTCATATTGTGAAATGCTCTATAATGTGCTATGAAGCATTTTAACCCTCTAAGGCCCAAATATAGAAATACTTGAAATAAAAAATTGAAAAAAATCAGATGTTGTTGTAGGAGTCCTAATAAGAGGAAAATGTAATGTTTTTTTCAAAAAAATGTTTTTGTAAGGTTTTATAGCCATACATCATAAATCATAAATCATGCTCTAATTTACATATGGCCGGGGGATATTTTTCACAATAATAACATATGTACATGTTCTAGACATTCTAATGATCACCAAAAAAAATAGTACAGGAATTTTACTTGTGTTTTTGTGAGGAATAGCTTCCATGAAAAAGTGAGATGTTGTTCGTCAAAACTCTGGAATGTCAGCAGGTGTGGCGGGTGTGAATGTCAGCCCCTGTGGGGGGTATTTATATGCAAATATTGTGGCCAATGGCATTGTAATACTAAACAATAGAATCCAATGGTGATGTTTAGGTGGTAGGGGGAGCTAAAATAAAATGATTTAAACCTTTTTTTGGATAAAATACAAACGTTGTAATATTACAACAGTGGGCCTTAGAGGGTTAAGTAGGCCTATCTGTATGTGTTTATACCGTTTTATAAGGAGATTATAATGCATTATAATACGTTTTGTTTATGCATTATAGGGTAGTAAAAAACTCCTGATCTGGGATCTCACATTGCAAAACAATTTGGGAGCGCTTGTAGATCGCTCAATAGGCCTATATTTTTACTTTTGGCACTTTTTTTTATAGTTGATGCCAAGTAGGGTCTACTTTTGTAGACTACAGGTTAAGTAAAGTTTGAAAACCGAACTTGTAAACAGGCTATCACTACAATATGGAGTTGATACTTTTACTTCAATAAAACAAAAACATGCTGTGCTCGGCCTACTGCGTCTTCTTCCATCACTGTCACTGTCGTGGACCTCCATTACCTGAAGCTCGTAGCATCATACTTTATTTGCTGCGGCGGTGATGAGGATCGAGTTGGCGAGGAACTTCTGGTGTGAACTCGCTTGTTAATTAAAGTCTTCTCTCTGCGTCTTCGTCGGGCATTGATTGAGTTTGTGTAAATGTTAGGTTTTGGATCAAGATTAAACTCTCTCCCACATACCACTTTACCTCAGTCGAGATGCTGCAGTCAGTGTGCAGTGTGTCAGTGTGTGTGTGTGTGTGTGTGTGTGTGTGTTGGGGGTGGGGCCATCTACTTGACCGGGCCGGGGTCACCCAAGTGTCAGAAAAATCCCCCCTGCTGTTTCCTGAATGTCCTTAAAATATAGAATAGAATAGAATAGAATAGAATAGAATAGCCTACACAGTCAAACTCAATGCTAGTTCAATTGCCTATAGATTATGTATAGTAATAGCCTATAGCCTATACATCCTGTAGACTACATTACATTTCACCATTGACACACTTTAGCCTATAAGTCACGAAATATAGCTAGCCTAGTTACAGTAGCAACACAAGTAGATCAAATCTCCTTTTAGTTGACCTTTCACCAGTGATTTGTACTGTGATGAAACTGTACTTTTTCGAAGTTTTTTCCTAAGCAACCTTCTAATAACTTTTTCAATCAGTCAATCAATCAATCAATAAAACTCCAACACTACTCACAGTCACAGAGTAACAAGCAACTAAAGCTATCAAACATATTGACACGTAGATTGATAGTTATTTGTCATAATATCACAATTTAACATTTTAATCCAACATATATGTTAACCACACTTGGCGTCCATATTATTTATCCTCCACTGTCTAACATGAAACATCAACATATTTTCTTTCAACATCATTTCTTCACATTCTCCTGTGTTGGATGGTTGAGACAGTCTTCAGCTGCCCTCTCGTGGCCTCGAGGTGAAACTACACCACACCTGTTTATCTGGTATCAATAACAGTCATATAAACAATCATGTTATCTGTAAATCTTCAACTCTAATCATCCCAGGAAGGACACTGGTTTGAACCACATTCCACACAAATTCCAACTACGGATGCACAAAGCTTAAAACGATTATGACGGGGACATTTTCAATTGTTATATATAAAAAGAATGTTAAAATATGGTAGGCTACTCCCCCCAAAACATTTAACAGAGTAGATGTATTCTCCTGAGTTCTGGTGAATTTGGCTATTTTGATCATTTTATTAGGCTTGCTTTACTCGCATTGGAAAATGAGGGGTACAATTTCAGCCATTACAACACAAAAAGTAGGTGTACAGAAATTGATTTGATAACTGAAGCAATTTAAGACCCATCTGTTGGCTACTAATATTCACTACTTGTGGCTCAATTCCCCCCGAATTGTCAATATTACATTTTGACATGTTTGAGAGAGAGAGAGAGAGACAGACACTTCTTGTCTTCAATTTGTATTTGCTATTAGGAGTAAGATAAAGTTTGGGTTTATGAAAATAAATTACTTTACCTTCTTTACTGTATACGGGTCAACTTTGACCCAAAACACCACAGTTGTCACCAGTTTTCTAACAATGCAAGGGTTAATTAACAAATGTTCCTTTCTTCTATATTCTTTCTTTATCTTATCCCTTCTTGTAACTCCACGTAGCAAGCTTTTACATCTGCAATCATGCGATGGAAATTTGATTCTAAATCTCATTCGTGCCTCTACACTTTTTCCACACATCCAAAATGTAGAATTATGTATGTATATCATACCTTATGTATGTTTCACTTTTATTGCATATCGAAACCATATGCATGTGTGTCTGTGTGCGCGCGCGCACACACACACACACACACACACACACACACACGTTACAGTGCTTTGCATAAGCTTGAATTTGCCAACACATCAAACTCTAATGATGAAATACAACTCAATAGTGATCGTAGCCAATCCATTAAGGGTCATAATTCATTTAACAAATGTTTTAATAACTGAAATAGTGCCTTCCATTGGGCATGTAATAGAACAAAGCACAAACAGTATAACACCAAAACAATTCTAGAAACACAACTGTACCATATATGATTTACCTGTACATTTTGTAGAGTAATTCACAGTATGAGTGAATAAAAACATTGTTTACAATACATGCAATAGATGTGACTCCAGGGTCTGACATTAAAGGGGAGAACCACCCATTTTTTTCTTATTTCCACATAACAACTCAAAGGTATATAAATGACATAGTTCAATGTTGAAAATGGGTGTTTCTCACTTTAAGGTTTCTTTTCTACTTGCCCTGCGAGTACTTCGAGTCGTCTGAGACCTTGCAGATCTCTACAAGCAAACAGTCCATCACATCGACTTGCATGTCGGTTTATAGAGGTATCTTTCTGTGCATGCGACTCCATACAAGAGATTTTTATGTGCACGTGAACTGTGTGATCAAACAAAATGTACATGACTTATTTAATTGTGTCATTGCAGTCACTTTGAAGACAAGGATGGTAACGTATGAAACACCTATACACTCGCACAAAACATAAAGCAGTGAGAGACGAGACTAATAATCAGTCAGGTGAAATGTTAACTCTCACACAAAAAAAAAAAGATCAACATAAATGGTTACCATTTACAACAGATTGAGAAAATTAACTGATTCACTGCCATTGAGGGATTTCTGACAGCATTTCCTTTTGTAGGCCTACAGCGCCAGTGACGGATATGACAGGGTTATTTATTCCACAAGTTAGCTTACAGTGCCATCTGGTGTAAAAACATTGGAATCACCCCAAAACACAAGATATGACATCATTGAAGAAACACATCTCCATCCGCTTCCTGTTTAATTCTTTCAAAGAATCTGCTTTTTCTCCACCTCTCTTTGTTTGTCAAAACAGTGCATTTTTCACTCAGCCATGACTATGGATTCCAAGGCTCAAACAAGTGGCAGTGTTTTTCCACGTTAGCACAGAAAGCTGTGTCTGTGTCTTAACAATAGTCGATCGAAAAACAGAAAAATATTTTGTGACAACTTGAAAAGGTAAGGACAAAAGAAGACACAATGAGTCCCATCCAACATGCAGGTGTTTGATTTGATCCCGCCAGGGAGCTCGTTTGTAGAGGCAATTTCTTTCCTCCTTGGTGTGAATAAGCTGCTGTGAACATAACCAACTGAAACTCTTCAGTGGAAAATGTTTTATCTATTGTGGACACGCTGGTGCCTTTTCAGGGCACCTGACTCACTGAAACAGTGTTTACAAGGGAAATGTTTTTTCTCCAGTGTGTTTACCCTGGTGGGTCTTCAGGTGAGTTGAGACTCTGAAACTCTTGTCACAATGTTTACAGTGAAAAGGTTTTTCTCCAGTGTGGATACGCTGATGTCTCTTCAGGCTACGTGACTGACTGAAACTCTTCTCACAATTTTTACAGCCGAAAGGTTTTTCCCCAGTGTGGACACGCTGGTGTCTCTTCATGTCACATGACTGACTGAAACTCTTGTCACAATGTTCACAGTGGAAAGGTTTTTCTCCAGTGTGGTTACGCTGATGTGTCTTCAGGTTAGATGCCTGACTGAAACTCTTGTCACAATGTTTACAGTGGAAAGGTTTTTCTCCAGTGTGGTTACGCTGATGTGTCTTCAGGTTAGATGACCGACTGAAACTCTTGTCACAATGTTTACAGTGGAAAGGTTTTTCTCCAGTGTGGTTACGCTGATGTGTCTTCAGGTTAGATGCCTGCCTGAAACTCTTGTCACAATGTTTACAGTCAAAAGGTTTTTCTCCAGTGTGGTTATGCTGGTGTCTCTTCAGGTTAGATGACTGACTGAAACTCTTGTCACAATGTTTACAGTCAAAAGGTTTTTCTCCAGTGTGGTTACGCTGATGTGTCTTCAGGTTAGATGACCGACTGAAACTCTTGTCACAATGTTCACAGTGGAAAGGTTTTTCTCCAGTGTGAACATGCTGGTGTGTCTTCAGGTAAGATGAACGGCTGAAACTCTTGTTACAGAGTTTACACTGAAAAGGTTTGTCTCCGGGGTGGACACCTCCACTGGTCTCCTCCCAATCATCACTGTCTTCAGTGACTTCAGTGTCAGATTCGAGTTCAACTTCAAGTTCAACTTCAGAGCAGTGTGAAGATTTGTCTTCATCAACTTCACTTTTCACTGCTAGTAATGTCAACGTTGATCCATCAGGCTCTTCTGGTCTTAGAAGTATCTCCTGCTGCTCCTCTTTAATGTGTGGAGGCTCTGCTTCCTCCTGGAGCAGACTGGAGCCCCTCTCCTCTTCAGGAGAATCCTCCTCTTTACAGTAAACCATTTGCAGGGTTTCTAGGAGCAGAAAAATACAAATAGTGAACACTGGGTTGCTAAGATGTGGATCCATTTTTCCATTTACCACGTACGAATCCCGATTCGCACAGGATTAGTTTTTATCAGAGGACGCCCGGTGATTTGTAATAGTCACTGAGGAACAGGCCTGTAATGGCACAAAGGCAAAATGCCAGGGCAGGAAGGCCATAAAATAAAACAATATTTTAGTTTAGTCCATTGAAATAATGACAGGGTATTTACAATCTGATTCATGCTCAGCCCTGCACAAATCAAAGATACTGGATTGGTTTAAAAATGGGGACTCAATAGAATAGATGACAAGAAAGAGACAGAGTCTACATATTGACAAGACAGAAACAAAGAGAAAGTAGTACAGTCAGACATTGCCTTCATGGCCTCCCTGAAATTCAGTTTTTTTTAATCCAGTATGAATCAACCATGTCTGTAATAATAACTGTCAGTGTGGTTCAAGATTCAAGATCAATTTATTTGGTCCGAGGGAACTTTGTCTTGGACATGCAGGCTGCTACATAACATACAACAGGACAAGACAGACAGGAAGAAATACAACTAGAAAAATATTGTTCCTTCGAAACAATTGTGGGCTCGCTTCAAGCCAGAAAACAATGGCTATAAAAGCACAAAATGTCAAGATCGCAGGCAGTGCTCTCTTTGACGTTACTGACGTCAAAGATTGGTCCATTTTGTTCCAAAAATGTGTTGTGCAAAAGTTGACCCGCTGGTGGCGCTATAACAGGCCAATGTGAGAAGGTTGGTATCTGTTCCTTGACCTATTGGGAATGTGCTTGCAAGATTTCACGCACATCCCAGGCTGTGTTCATGATTTGAGGTGTTTTTGGCTTTGGACACTTTATCGCTGCTTGCAGCTATATTTATTATTATTATTTTATAATTTTTTTGTGTGCACTTCATAGGCATGTTAGATAAAGGTCCTTAGATTGCGTGTAGAATGTTTCATGCAAATTGCAAAAAAAATCCTAGAATAAAAACGGGTTTAAGCGTTTTACAAACTGCTCAAAATTATATAGCGCCCCCCTTTGGCCATTTGGGGTAAGATTGGTTTCAGTGATATTTGAACTAACCCTCTACACTATTTTGTCATGAAAATGTGACTTTGCTTGTATGTTTTAGAGGCAGAAGAATAATTTGCATAAAAATGCAATATTGTTTGAATTATTTAAAAAAGCATGTTTCAATGTTAAAGAAATCCGATCTGACAGATCTTTAGATATCGGTCCAAAGTTCACGTAAAAAAAGTTTTGTGCACGTGACGCGAAAATTCCAGAATAAAAGCGGGTTTACGCGTTTTACAAACTGCTCAAAGTGGCGGAAAATCGAAGGGCGGAGCTTACTTAACAACGACACAGATGTCTTCCGCTTGAGTCAAAGCACGCGTGTAACAAGTTGCATGTCTTCAAACGAAACGAGTCATGACTTATGCCCGTTTGAAGTTTGAATTTTCAGACGCTTCGTATAGCGCCCCCCTTTGGCCGATTGGAATAAAATTGGTTTCAGTGATACCTTGACTAACCCTCTACATCTTTGCCAAATGCCATGAACGTGTAACTTTGCATGTATGATTTAGAGGCCGAAGAATAATTTGCATAAAACTGCAATATTTATTGAATTATTAAAAAATTATATTTCACTTTAAAAGAAATCCGCCGAGATTAGTTTGACCGTATTGGTCCAAAGTTCATGTGAAAAAAGTTTTGTGCGCGTATCGAAAAAAACCCAGGAGGAGATAGATTTTTACTGTTTTTCATATAATTCCGAATTGTGGGAGATCTAAAGGTCAGAGGTCAAAAGTCAGAGGCTAAAAGTTGTTCGGCATGAGGAGACGCATACGTGTATACAGGTTTCATGCCTGTACCTCAAACACAGCATGAGCTATACCTGTTCAAAGTTCGCACTTTCGAAGGCTTCCTACAGCGCCACCATTTGGCCGATTGCTGTAAAAAGTAATAGCACACTTCGCCACTGTAAACTGAACACATTGATGTTTTTATTTTCATTTTCTCACTAAGTATGTAGGAGTAGAAAGGAACCGAAGTTTTTTGATACTTGATATGACTGCCTGCCTGATAGATAAACTAGAAAAATATTGTTCCTTCGAAACAATTGTGGGCTCGCTTCAAGCCAGAAAACAATCGCTATAAAAGCACAAAATGTCAAGATCGCAGGCAGTGCTCTCTTTGACGTTACTGACGTCAAAGATTGGTCCATTTTGTTCCAAAAATGTGTTGTGCAAAAGTTGACCCGCTGGTGGCGCTATAACAGGCCAATGTGAGAAGGTTGGTATCTGTTCCTTGACCTATTGGGAATGTGCTTGCAAGATTTCACGCACATCCCAGGCTGTGTTCATGATTTGAGGTGTTTTTGGCTTTGGCCACTTTATCGCTGCTTGCAGCTATATTTATTATTATTATTTTATAATTTTTTTGTGTGCACTTCATAGGCATGTTAGATAAAGGTGGTTAGATTGCGTGTAGAATGTTTCATGCAAATTGCAAAAAAAATCCTAGAATAAAAACGGGTTTAAGCGTTTTACAAACTGCTCAAAATGATATAGCGCCCCCCTTTGGCCATTTGGGGTAAGATTGGTTTCAGTGATATTTGAACTAACCCTCTACACTATTTTGTCATGAAAATGTGACTTTGCATACTGTTTTAGAGGCAGAAGAATAATTTGCATAAAAATGCAATATTGTTTGAATTATTAAAAAAAAACATGTTTCAATGTTAAAGAAATCCGATCTGACAGATCTTTAGATATCGGTCCAAAGTTCACGTAAAAAAAGATTTGTGCACGTGACGTGAAAATTCCAGAATAAAAGCGGGTTTACGCGTTTTACAAACTGCTCAAAATGGCGGAAAATTGAAGGGCGGAGCTTACTTAACAACGACACAGATGTCTTCCGCTTGAGTCAAAGCACGCGTGTAACAAGTTGCATGTCTTCAAACAAAACGAGTCATGACTTATGCCCGTTTGAAGTTTGAATTTTCAGACGCTTCGTATAGCGCCCCCCTTTGGCCGATTGGAATAAAATTGGTTTCAGTGATACTTTGACTAACCCTCCACATCTTTGCCAAATGCCATGAACGTGTAACTTTGCATGTATGATTTAGAGGCCGAAGAATAATTTGCATAAAACCGCAATATTTATTGAATTATTAAAAAATTATATTTCACTTTAAAAGAAATCCGACCAGACTAGTTTGACCGTATTGGTCCAAAGTTCATGTGAAAAAAGTTTTGTGCGCGTAACGCAAAAATCCCAGGAGGAGATAGATTTTTACTGTTTTTTATATAATTCAAAATTCTGGGGGATCTAAAGGTCAGAGGTCAAAAGTTAGAGGGTAAAAGTTGTTCGGCATGAGGAGACGCATAATGTGTATACAGGTTTCATGACTGTACGTATAACAGAGCATGAGCTCTATCTGTTCAAAGTTCGCACTTTCGAAGGCTTCCTACAGCGCCACCATTTGGCCGATTGCTGTAAAAAATAATAGCACACTTCGCCACTGTAAGCTTAACACATTGATGTTTTTATTTTCATTTTCTGTCTAAGTATGTAGGAGTAGAAAGGAACCGAAGTTTTGAGGAGAACTTGATATGACGGTTAGATATTGTCACTAGAAAAATATTGTTCCTTCGAAACAATTGTGGGCTCGCTTCAAGCCAGAAAACAATGGCTATAAAAGTACAAAATGTCAAGATCGCAGGCAGTGCTCTCTTTGACGTTACTGACGTCAAAGATTGGTCCATTTTGTTCCAAAAATGTGTTGTGCAAAAGTTGACCCGCTGGTGGCGCTATAACAGGCCAATGTAAGAAGGGTGGTATCTGTTCCTTGACCTATTGGGAATGTGCTTGTAAGATTTCACGCACATTGCAGGCTGTGTTCATGATTTGAGGTGTTTTTGGCTTTGGCCACTTTATCGCTGCTTGCAGCTATATTCATTATTATTATTTTTTTGTGTGTGTGTGCACTTCATAGGCATATTATATAAAGGTCCTTAGATTGTGTGTAGAATGTTTCATGCAAATTGCAAAAAGAAATCCTAACGGGTTTAAGCGTTTCACAAACTGCTCAAAATGATATAGCGCCCCCCTTTGGCCAATTGGGGTAAGATTGGTTTTAGTGATATTTGGACTAACACTCTACATCTTTGCCAAATACCATGAACATGTTACTTTGCATGTATGATTTAGAGGCAGAAGAATAATTTGCATAAAACTGCAATATTCATTGAATTTATTTAAAAAAAGCATGTTTCAATTTTAAAGAAATCCGATCTGACAGATCTTTAGATATCGGTCCAAAGTTCACGTAAAAAAAGTTTTGTGCACGTGGAGCGAAAATTCCAGAATAAAAGCGGGTTTACGCGTTTTACAAACTGCTCAAAAAGGCGGAAAATCGAAGGGCGGAGCTTACTTAACAACGACACAGATGTCTTCTGCTTGAGTCAAAGCACGCGTGTAACAAGTTGCATGTCTTCAAACGAAACGAGTCATGACTTATGCCCGTTTGAAGTTTGAATTTTCAAACGCTTCGTATAGCGCCCCCCTTTGGCCGATTGGAATAAAATTGGTTTCAGTGATACTTTGACTAACCCTCCACATCTTTGCCAAATGCCATGAACGTGTAACTTTGCATGTATGATTTAGAGGCTGAAGAATAATTTGCATAAAACCGCAATATTGATTGAAGTATTAAAAAAATATATTTCACTTTAAAAGAAATCCGCCGAGACTAGTTTGACCGTATTGGTCCAAAGTTCATGTGAAAAAAGTTTTGTGCGCGTAACGCAAAAATCCCAGGAGGAGATAGATTTTTACTGTTTTTTATATAATTCAAAATTCTGGGGGATCTAAAGGTCAGAGGTCAAAAGTCAGAGTGCAAAAGTTGTTCGGCATGAGGAGACGCATACGTGTATACAAGTTTCATGACTGTACGTATAACAGAGCATGAGCTCTATCTGTTCAAAGTTCGCACTTTCGAAGGCTTCCTACAGCGCCACCATTTGGCCGATTGCTGTAAAAAATAATAGCACACTTCGCCACTGTAAGCTGAACACATTGATGTTTTTATTTTCATTTTCTGTCTAAGTATGTAGGAGTAGAAAGGAACCGAAGTTTTGAGGAGAACTTGATATGACGGTTAGATATTGTCACTAGAAAATATTGTTCCTTCGAAACAATTGTGGGCTCGCTTCAAGCCGGAAAACAATGGCTATAAATGTACAAAATGTCAAGATCGCAGGCAGTGCTCTCTTTGACGTTACTGACGTCAAAGATTGGTCCATTTCGTTCCAAAAATGTGTTGTGCAAAAGTTGACCCGCTGGTGGCGCTATAACAGGCCAATGTAAGAAGGGTGGTATCTGTTCCTTGACCTATTGGGAATGTGCTTGCAAGATTTCACGCACATTGCAGGCTGTGTTCATGATTTGAGGTGTTTTTGGCTTTGGCCACTTTATCGCTGCTTGCAGCTATATTCATTATTATTCTTTTTTTGTGTGTGTGCACTTCATAGGCATATTAGATAAAGGTCCTTAGATTGTGTGTAGAATGTTTCATGCAAATTGCAAAAAAAAAAATCCTAACGGGTTTAAGCGTTTCACAAACTGCTCAAAATGATATAGCGCCCCCCTTTGGCCAATTGGGGTAAGATTGGTTTTAGTGATATTTGGACTAACACTCTACATCTTTGCCAAATGCCATGAACATGTTACTTTGCATGTATGATTTAGAGGCAGAAGAATAATTTGCATAAAACTGCAATATTCATTGAATTTATTTAAAAAAGCATGTTTCAATTTTAAAGAAATCCGATCTGACAGATCTTTAGATATCGGTCCAAAGTTCACGTAAAAAAAGTTTTGTGAACGTGACGCGAAAATTCCAGATTAAAAGCGGGTTTAAGCGTTTTACAAACTGCTCAAAATGGCGGAAAATCTAAGGGCGGAGCTTACTTTAAAAAGACACAGATGTCTTCTGCTTGAGTCAAAGCACGCGTGTAAGCAAGTTGCATGTCTTCAAACGAAACGAGGCATGACTTATGCCCGTTTAAAGTTTGAATTTTCAAACGCTTTGTATAGCGCCCCCCTTTGGCCGATTGGAATAAAATTGGTTTCAGTGATACTTTGACTAACCCTCTACATCTTTGCCAAATGCCATGAACGTGTAACTTTGCATGTATGATTTAGAGGCCGAAGAATAATTTGCATAAAACCGCAATATAGATTGAATTATAAAAGAAATATATTTCACTTTAAAAGAAATCCGGCGAGACTAGTTTGACCGTATTGGTCCAAAGTTCATGTGAAAAAAGTTTTGTGAGCATAACGCGAAAATCCCAGGAGGAGATAGATTTTTACTGTTTTTCATATAATTCCAAATTTTGGGGGATCTAAAGGTCAGAGGTGAAAAGTCAGAGCGTAAAAGTTGTTCGGCATGAGGAGACGCATACGTGTATACAGGTTTCATGGCTGTACGTATAACAGAGCATGAGCTCTACCTGTTCAAAGTTCGCACTTTCGAAGGCTTCCTACAGCGCCACCATTTGGCCGATTGCTGTATAAAATAATAGCACACTTCGCCACTGTAAGCTGAACACATTGATGTTTTTATTTTCATTTTCTCACTAAGTATGTAGGAGTAGAAAGGAACCGAAGTTTTGAGGAGAACTTGATATGACAATATCAAGTTCTCACTAGAAAAATATTGTTCCTTCGAAACAATTGTGGGCTCGCTTCAAGCCAGAAAACAATGGCTATAAAAGTACAAAATGTCAAGATCGCAGGCAGTGCTCTCTTTGACGTTACTGACGTCAAAGATTGGTCCATTTTGTTCCAAAAATGCGTTGTGCAAAAGTTGACCCGCTGGTGGCGCTATAACAGGCCAATGTAAGAAGGGTGGTATCTGCTCCTTGACCTATTGGGAATGTGCTTGCAAGATTTCACGCACATTGCAGGCTGTGTTCATGATTTGAGGTGTTTTTGGCTTTGGCCACTTTATCGCTGCTTGCAGCTATATTCATTATTATTATTTTTTTTGTGTGTGTGCACTTCATAGGCATATTAGATAAAGGTCCTTAGATTGTGTGTAGAATGTTTCATGCAAATTGCAAAAATAAATCCTAACGGGTTTAAGCGTTTCACAAACTGCTCAAAATGATATAGCGCCCCCCTTTGGCCAATTGGGGTAAGATTGGTTTTAGTGATATTTGGACTAACACTCTACATCTTTGCCAAATGCCATGAACATGTTACTTTGCATGTATGATTTAGAGGCAGAAGAATAATTTGCATAAAACTGCAATATTCATTGAATTTATTTTAAAAAGCATGTTTCAATTTTAAAGAAATCCGATCTGACAGATCTTTAGATATCGGTCCAAAGTTCACGTAAAAAAAGTTTTGTGCACGTGGAGTGAAAATTCCAGAATAAAAGCGGGTTTACGCGTTTTACAAACTGCTCAATATGGCGGAAAATCGGGGGGCGGAGCTTACTTAACAACGACACAGATGTCTTCCGCTCGAGTCAAAGCACGCGTGTAACAAGTTGCATGTCTTCAAACGAAACGAGTCATGACTTATGCCCGTTTGAAGTTTGAATTTTCAAACGCTTCGTATAGCGCCCCCCTTTGGCCGATTGGAATAAAATTGGTTTCAGTGATACTTTGACTAACCCTCCACATCTTTGCCAAATGCCATGAACGTGTAACTTTGCATGTATGATTTAGAGGCCGAAGAATAATTTGCATAAAACCGCAACATTGATTGAATTATTAATAAAATATATTTCACTTTAAAAGAAATCCGCCGAGACTAGTTTGACCGTATTGGTCCAAAGTTCATGTGAAAAAAGTTTCATGCGCGTATCGCAAAGATCCCAGGAGGAGATAGATTTTTACTGTTTTTCATATAATTCCAAATTCTGAGGGATCTAAAGATCAGAGGTCAAAAGTCAGAGCGTAAAAATTGTTCGGCATGAGGAGACGCATACGTGTATACAGGTTTCATGGCTGTACGTATAACAGAGCATGAGCTATACCTGTTCAAAGTTCGCACTTTCGAAGGCTTCCTACAGCGCCACCATTTGGCCGATTGCTGTAAAAAGTAATAGCACACGTCGCCACAGTAAGCTGAACACATTGATGTTTTTATTTTCATTTTCTCACTAAGTATGTAGGAGTAGAAAGGAACCGAAGTTTTGAGGAGAACTTGATATGACGGTTAGATATTGTCACTAGAAAAATATTGTTCCTTCGAAACAATTGTGGGCTCGCTTCAAGCCAGAAAACAATGGCTATAAAAGCACAAAATGTCAAGATCGCAGGCAGTGCTCTCTTTGACGTTACTGACGTCAAAGATTGGTCCATTTTGTTCCAAAAATGTGTTGTGCAAAAGTTGACCCGCTGGTGGCGCTATAACAGGCCAATGTGAGAAGGTTGGTATCTGTTCCTTGACCTATTGGGAATGTGCTTGCAAGATTTCACGCACATCCCAGGCTGTGTTCATGATTTGAGGTGTTTTTGGCTTTGGACACTTTATCGCTGCTTGCAGCTATATTTATTATTATTATTTTATAATTTTTTTGTGTGCACTTCATAGGCATGTTAGATAAAGGTCCTTAGATTGCGTGTAGAATGTTTCATGCAAATTGCAAAAAAAATCCTAGAATAAAAACGGGTTTAAGCGTTTTACAAACTGCTCAAAATTATATAGCGCCCCCCTTTGGCCATTTGGGGTAAGATTGGTTTCAGTGATATTTGAACTAACCCTCTACACTATTTTGTCTTGAAAATGTGACTTTGCTTGTATGTTTTAGAGGCAGAAGAATAATTTGCATAAAACTGCAATATTGTTTGAATTATTTAAAAAAGCATGTTTCAATGTTAAAGAAATCCGATCTGACAGATCTTTAGATATCGGTCCAAAGTTCACGTAAAAAAAGTTTTGTGCACGTGACGCGAAAATTCCAGAATAAAAGCGGGTTTACGCGTTTTACAAACTGCTCAAAGTGGCGGAAAATCGAAGGGCGGAGCTTACTTAACAACGACACAGATGTCTTCCGCTCGAGTCAAAGCACGCGTGTAACAAGTTGCGTGTCTTCAAACGATACGAGTCATGACTTATGCCCGTTTGAAGTTTGAATTTTCAAACGCTTCGTATAGCGCCCCCCTTTGGCCGATTGGAATAAAATCGGTTTCAGTGATACTTTGACTAACCCTCCACATCTTTGCCAAATGCCATGAACGTGTAACTTTGCATGTATGATTTAGAGGGCGAAGAATAATTTGCATAAAACCGCAATATTGATTGAATTATTAAAAAATGATATTTCACTTTAAAAGAAATCCACCGAGATAAATCTGACCGTATTGGTCCAAAGTTCATGTGAAAAAAGTTTTGTGCGCGTAACAAAAAAAACCCAGGAGGAGATAGATTTTTACTGTTTTTCATATAATTCCGAATTGTGGGAGACCTAAAGGTCAGAGGTCAAAAGTTAGAGGGTAAAAGTTGTTCGGCATGAGGAGACGCATAAGTGTATACAGGTTTCATGGCTGTATGTATAACACAGCATGAGCTATACCTGTTCAAAGTTCGCACTTTCGAAGGCTTCCTACAGCGCCACCATTTGGCCGATTGCTGTAAAAAGTAATAGCACACTTCGCCACTGTAAACTGAACACATTGATGTTTTTATTTTCATTTTCTCACTAAGTATGTAGGAGTAGAAAGGAACCGAAGTTTTTTGATACTTGATATGCCTGCCTGATAGATAAATAAATAAATAAATAATGACAATATCTAAAGTGTGCTCGCCTTATAGGCGAGCCCACAACTAGAAAAATATTGTTCCTTCGAAACAATTGTGGGCTCGCTTCAAGCCAGAAAACAATGGCTATAAAAGCACAAAATGTGAAGATCGCAGGCAGTGCTCTCTTTGACGTTACTGACGTCAAAGATTGGTCCATTTTGTTCCAAAAATGTGTTATGCAAAAGTTGACCCGCTGGTGGTGCTATAACAGGCCAATGTGAGAAGGTTGGTATCTGTTCCTTGACCTATTGGGAATGTGCTTGCAAGATTTCACGCACATCCCAGGCTGTGTTCATGATTTGAGGTGTTTTTGGCTTTGGACACTATCGCTGCTTGCAGCTATATTTATTATTATTATTTTATAATTTTTTTGTGTGCACTTCATAGGCATGTTAGATAAAGGTCCTTAGATTGCGTGTAGAATGTTTCATGCAAATTGCAAAAAAAATCCTAGAATAAAAACGGGTTTAAGCGTTTTACAAACTGCTCAAAATTATATAGCGCCCCCCTTTGGCCATTTGGGGTAAGATTGGTTTCAGTGATATTTGAACTAACCCTCTACACTATTTTGTCATGAAAATGTGACTTTGCATGTATGTTTTAGAGGCAGAAGAATAATTTGCATAAAAATGCAATATTGTTTGAATTATTTAAAAAAGCATGTTTCAATGTTAAAGAAATCCGATCTGACAGATCTTTAGATATCGGTCCAAAGTTCACGTAAAAAAAGTTTTGTGCACGTGACGCGAAAATTCCAGAATAAAAGCGGGTTTACGCGTTTTACAAACTGCTCAATATGGCGGAAAATCGAAGGGCGGAGCTTACTTAACAACGACACAGATGTCTTCCGCTCGAGTCAAAGCACGCGTGTAACAAGTTGCATGTCTTCAAACAAAACGAGTCATGACTTATGCCCGTTTGAAGTTTGAATTTTCAAACGCTTCGTATAGCGCCCCCCTTTGGCCGATTGTAATAAAATTGGTTTCAGTGATACTTTGACTAACCCTCCACCTCTTTGCCAAATGCCATGAACGTGTAACTTTGCATGTATGATTTAGAGGCCGAAGAATAATTTGCATAAAACCGCAATATTGATTGAATCATTAAAAAATTATATTTCACTTTAAAAAAAATCTGGTTGATCAATCTGACCGTATTGGTCCAAAGTTCATGTGAAAAAAGTTTTGTGCGCTTAACGCAAAAATTCCAGGAGGAGATAGATTTTTACTGTTTATCATATAATTCCAAATTGTGGGAGATCTAAAGGTCAGAGGTCAAAAGTTAGAGGCTAAAAGTTGTTCGGCATGAGGAGACGCATACGTGTATACAGGTTTCATGCCTGTACCTCAAACACAGCATGAGCTATACCTGTTCAAAGTTCGCACTTTCGAAGGCTTCCTACAGCGCCACCATTTGGCCGATTGCTATAGAAAATAATAGCACACTTCGCCACTGTAAACTGAACACATTGATGTTTTTATTTTCATTTTCTCACTAAGTATGTAGGAGTAGAAAGGAACCGAAGTTTTGAGGAGAACTTGATATAGTATATAAATAAATAAATAAATAAATAATGACAATATCTAAAGTGTGCTCGCCTTATAGGCGAGCCCACAATTACAAGGAATAGTACAAAACACACAGTGCTGACATACAGGTCAAGTGCATGCATTACATCACATTACACTAGCGTAACCACACCCCACTAACGGTCTGAGTTTAACAAAGTAACAGATATGGGAATAAATTAGTATTTGTATCTATTCAGATGTCTTTTCTTGTTTTTGACTGGGACTCTGTAACGTCTACCAGAGGGTAGCAGTTCGCTGCTCATAAACAGAGGTGCTTGGCATATCATCTATCTATAAGGTGTAATAATTACAGGCCAAATTACCAACCATAATCATCACAGACATCCTCTGATGAAAACGAATCCCGTGCGAATCAACATCTCCTTAATTGAATGTGAATTTAACTTTTTCAAGAAAAAAGGCAGCACCAGGGAATAAAGCAACGGACAGGTGGACGGAGGAACCACACACACACACACACACACACACACACACACACACACACACACACACACACACACACACACACACACACACACACACACACACACACACACACACACACACGCGCGATAGCCACACGCCAAACACACTGAAAGTAGCCAGTAATAATCAATGCCATAACCATATTGCAAATTATTAAAAAAAAAAAGGTGAGCATGAACTTGAACTGTAGGCAGGGGTGTGACATGGACTTTTTTAACTGGAGCGTGGCACGTGAATGATACCCGATTGTAATAACCTCTTTAATGTGTGAAAATACTTACTGAGGTGTGGGTGGTCTTCATTTTCCTCCTGTTTAATAGAAATGTCTCCAGGCTCCAGTTTAACAGTGATGTCTTCAGGTTCCTCCTTTTTAATAGAAATGTCTCCAGGCTCCAGTTTAACAGTGATGTCTTCAGGTTCCTCCTTTTTAATAGAAATGTCTCCAGGTTCCTCCAGTTTAATAGTGATGTCTTCAGGTTCCTCCTTTTTAATAGAAATGTCTCCAGGCTCCTCCTGTTTAACAGAGATGTCCCTGGCTGAGTCTGGAGAGCTCATCTTCACCTGCAGTCTGGACTCCACACCCTGGTCTGAAATGAAGAAAGTGAATAAGGACTTTTTTATATTAACCACTTGAACCCTAGCGTCCATATTCTGAGAGCTTTGGTGTAGAGGCGAAAAAGAGTAGACCAAGTTGTAGTACAGAGTGAAAGGTCAAGTTCACTGATGATTTTCATCTCTCTCTCAACTAAGGGGTCCTTGGACTGAAAATGTTGAAGACCCCTGCATTAGAAATATATCAACAATACAAATAATGGCAGTTTTGTGGAACTACTTCTTATTCAGCAGAAACTGAAAACAACTCTGACCACGGGACTCAGGCAACCAATTAATACCTTTGCAACGACTATATTATTAATGGCAAGTATTTCCTACAGCTTTAGGTCCAAAAATCCAAACTAACACTTCAAAAGCAAGGCTCCAGACACCCCAAAACAAAGTGGTCAAGCTAAAGCCATTAAATCTACATACCATTTAACCCCCTGCTCATTTTCCTAAATAATTAATTTATATAACTTAACACTCTTTCTCTCTGGTAGAACATGGCCCTTATAGGTAACCAGATGAAGAATTCCTACAGCTCAGCTCAACTCTTAAAAATAAATAAATAATGATAATCTGTCTGAAAAGTCAGACAGATCCGTCTTCATCCCATGACCAAAAAGATCATGTGTACTGATTTGTGTGATATTTGGACCAAAATTTAATGAGTGATGAAAACATATAAATAAAAATGCATATAAGTCTATTCACGACCCGCCCACTCAGCATCCCCCGGGTGCTGAAGTCCCGTTTTGAAGGGGTAAATCCTACTATAGCCTATAGAGTTAGCACAGAAATCGCGAATTTAATGCAATTTCCGAATAGCATAGTATAAAATACGGCTAGCATGATCAAGAACACAAGATAGTAAACGGCACAAAGCATTATAATTTACTTTACCGTTAGAAATAACGATTTGTTGGCTTTAAGTCCAGTATAGTTTCCCCTTCAAAATTGAAGTCAGCACCCGGGGAAAACTGAGAAACGGAAGTAGGTGGGCGGGCCGTGAATAGGGCTAATTGGTCGAGCGGAGGTGACGACACTGAGGAGAACGGGGAGAAATCTCCCACAACACTTATGCGTCATTTTAAAAATCCTATTCCTAATACCTCCAATAATGGAGGTATTTCTTACTAGAGCTGAGCTGTTATTTTAGATTTTAGATTCCCGAATGTGCTGCTGTTCAAATGACCAGCTGTTTTGTCTCAGCCAAATCAGGCTGACCAGTGGAGCTTCCCGGTTGGGTCTGGTTATATGGAAACAAAAGCAGAACCTGGTTCTGGAACTTCAAAGGTTCTTGAAAGTTCTTGGTTCTGGAAAGTTCAGGTTCTAGTTCTGGGTTGGCCCTGCAGTGGAAAAACACCTATAGTCTCTCGGCCATGCCTTTCGGCCTGGCGGAGACAATAAACACCCAATAAATGATCCGGTTTTCTTTTCTCAGGAAAGCACAGTTCTAGGTTCTTAAATGTAGCCCTGGAATGATCCTCTGCTTTCAGGTCAACATTCACGTCACAGAATATTCTTACAGTTTAAATAAAAGAATAATAAAACACACTATCACACACACTAAAGTGGTAAGGAAGTTCTCTGTGGTCTGAATTGTAGGCTACTTGAAGAAACCTGCCCTGGTTAAGTTAATAGAAACATGATGGCTTTTCAATGGTTTTGTAAACATGATTAAAGTACCTTGATTTTACGCCCTCTCCTCTCCGTTGTGTTCTTTGAGTGCTCGGATCTCTCCTATTAAGCTAGCTTGGCATTAGCATGATTAGCCCACAAAAGAAAACAGTCTTTGAACTTCGTGTGGAACTGGAAATCCCTCCCGTTTTCACGACGAGCCAAACCTGTATGGCTCTAAACACAAACAACCTCAGAAACAACTAAACAAGTTACATAAAGGTTTGTACACGGTATTATTAACGCAGGCTTTATGTAACACGTTCACTCTCTGCTCTCACCTTCATGAACATAATTCGGAAAGGAGAAGGAGCTCTGAAAAAACAACACGCAATTACTTCCGGCCGGGTCAACGTGTTACGAGCATGCGCAGCAAAGGATGGATCCAGACAGTGTTGTCTTCCGCCGCCTGGTGGAGGAGGTGCGTAACTGTTAACTGAATAAAGCATAGCAGTTAGCAATATAAAAAAAGTAGTTTCATGACAGTACAAATCACTGGTACAAGGTAAACTAAAAGGAGATCCTAGTAAGCTTTTCGGCTTCACATGCAGGAACCGCTTTATGTATCTCATATAACATTGAAAGAGACCGATAGAACACAGTACTTTGCATAACATCAATAATTATAAAAGCAGAAAAATAAGAATAAAGGGGGAAAAAGGATGTTATACAAAATACACTTAATTATATATGCCCCCCTTGTAATGGTATGCCCCAGCAGCATGGGGAAGTATGGCTGTGTGCATGTGATGTCCTGATGCCAGTTCTAATAGTCACACACTAAGAGTGTACACTGCATGTCTCGTGTCTCATCATTATTATACACAAACACTAACCCTTTCAAACTTTGGCAGTTCTCTTTGTTCAGAAGGAGAACAGAGGCAACAACCTGTATGTGTTCATTGTAGAGGCAAGGAACCATGGAACCTTCTGGAAGATGATCTTTCTACAACATCACTTCCTTGGAAGGGAGCTTGGAGGTCTGAGTTGTGAGCTTGGATGTCTGCTATTTTTGGTGTTTGATACATGTAGCCTACCACACTGAATTAAGCATAATCAAGTCAATACTGGAGGTGTGGCAATCGCATAATGGCATGGATTTCTACACAGAGAGGGCAATTCCTTCAACATAAGATGCTGCATTCAAGTTCGGGAGAGTTTGGACAAGGCAATTGTCTTGAACGCTGCCGTCGGGTATGGTATGGAAAGAGGACATTTGCATTTCTTTCACCATAGTAAAAATAAACCTCGGTTCGAAGTGAAGCAGTGAACTTTTATTCTATGTGTTCTAGAGTTATGAACTCTGTGATCTATACATTCTTCCAATTCTGAATGAATGAATGATTTTATCTGGAGGGCCGAATTGTCATGTGAAGCTTGACCAATCCTCAAAGTATCCAATCATCAGACCGGGACGGACACTACACACGGACGGACGGACGGACAGACAGACAAAACCTGTTCATTCTGGACTGATATGACCATATATGGACATGAAACACACATTTTGTTTTTGAAAATACCTGTTCATTCTGGACTGAAATGACCATATATGGGCGTGGGACACACAAAGCCACTCATTGGAAGCGGCTTTCACCGCTTCAAAAACTAGAGACGTGCCTGCTTCCTTCAGCGTAATGAAGCTGTTGTTTTCTCCATACTTGGTCTCTCTGCTCACTAAAAGGCCCTGTTCACATTGGCAGCCCAGATCACATTGACTGTGTTATTGAAGATATCCTAAAAATAGTAAATAGCTCTATACAAACAGGTGTCTTTCCAGACTCACTGAAAACGGCTGTAGTTAAACCCTTACTCAAGAAACCAAACCTTGACCCGACCGTGCTGGGTAATTATAGACCCATCTCTAATTTACCTTTTCTGGGCAAGGTCCTAGAAAAAATTATCTTTCATCAATTGGATGTGTTTCTACAGAACAATAAGGTGCACAACAAATTCCAATCCGGCTTCAGGAAAGGACACAGCACAGAAACTGCACTTTTAAAAGTTATTAATGATCTTAGGGTGGCTGCTGACAACAAAGATGTGTCCGTTCTCCTACTGCTGGACCTAACGGCGGCTTTTGACACAATTGACCATACAATTCTAATACGTCTTTAATTACACTTTGAGTCAAATAATTACAAGCAGAATTACAACCGCTAAAAGCAGTACATAAAAGAAAGAGAGAAAAAAGAAAACACTTTTCCTGCATATGAATCTATGAGTTTGGACAAAAGTGTTTGCCAAAAACTGCAACTAAAGGTTATTTCCCCCTGTATGAGTCCTCAGGTGTGCTTTTAGATGATGGTTATGAGCAAAGCTTGTGTTACAAATGGTACAAGTGAATGGCTTTTCCCCTGTATGAATCATGTGTTTTTTTTTTAATCTCCCTTGGTACTACAGACGTGGCCACAAAGAGTACAGCTAAAGGGTTTTTCCTCCTGTATGAATTCTCATGTGTATTTTTAGATGTCCCTTGTTAATAGAGCCTTGGCCACAAACAGTACAGATAAAGGGCTTTTCCCCTGTATGAATCATCATGTGTGTTTTTAGGTGACACATTTGACTGAAACCTTTGCCACAAACTGAACAAGTAAATGGCTTCTCCCCTGTATGAATCCTCATGTGTCGTTTTAGAGCTCCACTGGTAATACAGCCGTGGCCACAAACAGTACAGCTAAAGGGTTTTTCCCCTGTATGAGTCCTCATGTGTGTTTCTAGAGAAGTCATTTGACTAAAGCTTCTGTTACACACTGTACAAGTGAATGACTTTTCCCCTGTATGAGTCCTCATGTGTTGCTTTAGATTTCCCTTGTGAATACAGCCGTGGCCACACACAGTACAGATAAAGGGCTTTTCCCCTGTATGAATCATCATGTGTGTTTTTAGGCTACCCGTTTGACTGAAACCTTTGCCACAAACTGAACAAGTAATTGGTTTTTCCCCTGTATGAGTACTCATGTGTTGTTTTAGATGTCCCTTGGTAATACAGCCGTGTCCACAGAGAGTACAGCTAAAAGGCTTTACCCCTGTATGAGTGCTCATGTGTCTTTTTAAGTCACCTGTTAGACCAAATCCTCTGTTACAAACTGTACAAGTAAACGGCTTTTCCCCTGTATGAATCCTCATGTGTTGTTTTAGATGTGCCTTGTGAATACAGCCATGGCCACAAAGAGTACAACTAAAGGGCTTTTCCCTTGTATGAGTCCTCGTGTGTATTTTTAGGTCACGCGTTAGACTGAAACCTTTGCCACAAACCGAACAAGTAAACACTCTTTTCCCTTTATGAGTCCTCATGTGCGTCTTCAGCCTATCCTTATCATTAAACAGCTTGTCGCAGACTGTACAACTACAACTTTTCTTCACTGTTTGACTCTTTAAGGAGTGAGTTTCTTTGGACGATTTCAGGTCCCGGAACATCTTGTTGCTTGAAGTCAATCTCTGTCCTTCCACATGCTGTGTCTTGTGCGACTTCAGTGTGTTTAAAGGTGACTGATCTACACTGGGCTCCCACTCATCACTGTCTTCTGTGATGTCAGATTCAGAAAAGTGTGAAAAGAGGAGCTGGTCATCACTAGTTGGTTGTGATGTTCCACAGTCCTCTACATCAGCTTGTGTTATCATGTGTTCAGTTGAGGTGCTGGCTACAGGCTCTGTGTCTCTGTTTTCACCATCATCACATTCACTTTTCACTGCTAGTAATGTCAGCATTGGCCTTTCAACCTCTTCTGGTCTTAGTAGCTTCTCCTCCTGCTCCTCTTTAATGTGTGGAGGCTCTGGTTCCTCCTGGACCAGACCGGGGCTCCTCTCCTCTTCAGGGGAAACCTCTTCTTTATACACAGGGAGGTGCAGGAGGTCTAGGAAGAAAATATAATGAGAGACCGGTAAAGGGTTGAACTCAACATTTTGTTCATGCAGAGTTTGCACACACATCCACTTCAGTGCCCAGATTGCAGTTTTCAAAAAAGGAAAATAAAGTATGTAGGGTGACCAGACACACTACCCGGCCGGCATATATATATATATATATATATATATATATATATATATATATATATATATATATATATACATACACATATATACACATATATATATATATACATATATATATATATATATATATATATATATATATATATACACACACATATATACACATATATATATATATATATATATATATATATATATATATATACACACATATATACACATATATACATACATATATACATACATATATACATACATATATATACATATATATATATATATATATATATATATATATATATATACACACACACACACACACACACACACATACCGGTATATACATTTATTTTTTTCCCCAAAAAATAATTTATATTATTAGTTTACAGCTCAATTATGCCCTATACCACTAATAGCCTATTATTAGTTATGTATTCATTTTTGAGGGGGAACCAATTGGACCCTTTACATATCTATTAATAGGCTAGAGAGATCCACTGATAAAATATGCCTTTTGACTCCTGTATGAACGTTCAGCTTTGTAACTAAATAAAAGAGAGGTAGCCCATTATTCAAACCGCCTATCTTCTGCTTTACAAGGTTGTACAAAAGATTCTGTCAATTTAGTTAGCAGAAGAGCTCTCACCTCGCACAGACTGCCTTGTAGGCTACTTTGCAGAGTTGATATGGGCTTGAAGCAGAAGAACTTTTATTTGTAAATGCCTAAATCGACACAGAAGAGTACCAGCTTTGCTGACAGAACGCTCTGCTTCTCAATGTTGGTCACTGGCACTTTTTGTGCATTTCATCAGTGAAACAGCATTAATTGCGTTTGCAGTTCGTTCGTTTGACTTGAGCAGCGCGAGCTGCTGCCGAGCTCTGCTCTGCCTCTGATCTGAAAACGAGACAGGCTGAGGGAGGGAGGGATCGCAGCGCAGGCAGAAAGTAGTATGAATAATACACATTCCGGGGTTAGGGGTGAAACCCGCCTCTCACAGTGTGTTTCCAAACGAACCATCGAACGTGCATTGTAAATGCCCATGCTTTAACTGTGATATGCGCGAAACCCTTGCGAAACCCCGGACATTTGAAGGAATTTATTTTAAAAAATGGACAGGCCGGACAGCCCCCTAAAAGAGGACATGTCCAGGGAAAAGAGGACGTATGGTCACCCTAAAAGTATGCATATTGTTTTAAAAAGCTCCGCTGTTGAATGTTGATATTGCCCTCTCAATTTCCTGCTGCTAGATCCAGGCGTCCACGCATCGATGTAACATTGCCATTCATATAATACTAATTACAGACTCATATTGGACGGTTCATCTTTAAGACAAACAGGAACACATCAGACACAAATGGACAAAATCAAAAAAGAACAGGAACGACAATATACAGTTTGAGAGTTCTGTGTTCATTTTACAGTCTGGCAGTTGGCATGAAAGAGTCTGTACCACTCTGTATGCATTTCCTCCCCTCTGCGACTGACTGCAGCCCTTCCATTCGGAGGCCAACTACTGAGCTGGCATTCATTATGGTTTTATTTTTTGTGTTCAGCTCCCAGACCTTAATGCCACCTCCCCAGCATACAGTACAACTGCAGAATTGTACTGCAGAATGCCTGCTACAACAGACTGGTATAACATGTACAGAATGACACACTGAAGGACTTGAGCCTCCTCAGGAGGTACAGTCTGCTCTGTCCCTTTCAGTCTAGATCCTTGTTCAGGTGGAATAACACACTACATACCTATTCTGTACAACTGTACTACAGGTTGCATCCTTGCATCAAAAAGTCCACGTCCCTCGTCCATCTCTGGCTGTTCCTCTGACAACACTGGACATCTTTTGGAGGCCATCTCTCTAGATACTGAAGACCTCTCCCTGTGCTCTGTGGAAATCACCAGTAGAAAATAATTAATAACAATGTACATACATTCTTCCTAAAAGTGCCAAATCATAGGAAAGTAAGTGTTGACTTCTGGTCTGTGGAATGTCGGAAGAATGCTGAGTTTTCACTTTTGCTACACTTGAATAAAGTCAATAAATAAAGTGTGAAGCCACAGTCATACTGTATTTTGGGTCTGATTCACTAAGCTTGGGTACGCACAGATTGTTTACGTATGCACAAATATTAAGGTTCTAACTGATACATTGTCTGATACATTGTTAGATTTTCGGCGTGATGTTAAGTGTAATGTATGCTGAATCTCACGTCTGCTTGGAGGCACTCGTATGAGCCACAAATCATGAATGTGAATATGCCAAGGCCAACATTTCTTTTCTCTTTGGATCTCCATGGCAGCAGGTGAGCCTAAGGATCTCATCGGTTTACTGTAGATTACTGTAGAGAAACTAAACATAATCTGTACGCAGTCTGTTGCATTGTTGTCAACTAAAGAAAAACTGTCTGCTGTCATAATGTAGTTGTTTTAAAACTTGGGATGACATTATTTTTGTAATTATTTGGCAATAGAGTGCGCCATTCACTTGCACTTTTTTTTTAAGAACCCCGGAAGCCAAGAAAATTCACTAAACCCGGTTGTTGCCCGGGGTGTTTACTTTCACTTTCGTTTTTGGGAGTAGATTTGGAGATAAAGCTGTTTCTTTGCAGAAGGAATGCATAGGAGCCTATGGAGATGATAACTTCATGGGATATGAAGGCTCATGAGCCGCGGGATTCTTATCACGTTCCTTGATGTAATTGACATTGGAAGTGGTAATGGACGATGTTGATTTAAGGTTTATTTATAGCAGTTGACATTATAATGTGAATGTGGCCAGATTGGACCAGGTGGAAAATGGGACGTTAAGTCTCGTAGATTAGAACTAATAAAGTGATATTGTTTTAGCCTGGAAACTCGGCAGATTAGGTCTGGCGCTCCGTTATTCAAATGTTTCAAAGCTCACAAGTCATGAGGAACCAACCAGGGCCCCAGTATGCAAATGTAAGGTGGGCTTTGGGTCATGAGGAACCAACCACACTAATATCCACGCAGTGATATAGTCTGGCTACGCGAGGCCATTATATTTTTACCTGAGAGAGTGTTACACCTGGTCTTCCTATGTAGCAATGTCCATGTTGACACCTCAGCCTCCTCTTCTTCCTGTTTTATCTGTGGAGGTTGTGGTTCCTCCTGGACCAGACTGGAGCTCCTCTCCTCTTTACACATTGACAGAAGGAAGAGAGAAGAGTTAGCATTAACACAGCATCTCAATGTGTTTTTTCTCTCGTGGGATGCGATTTATTCTTCTATTAATATCTTTTTTTGGTCTGTGTTTAATATTGTGTTCATTTTTTATGAAAAGGGTCCTTAAAGGACCAACACGTCTAGCAGAGGGTCTGTCTGTCCGCTTGTGTGAGTCTCACAAATCATCTCACACTACAGTTTCTCCTACAAAGAAGAAAATGTATGAAATGAGAAAATTGATGCCGTAAAAGTAAATGGAACCATTTTGAACGAATCATTCTTGAACGTCCATCACTACCCTAGTTTAAACAGTGTTAAGTCATGTGCAGCAGCACAAATATAGGATCTGGAGTTGGAACGGTTACCCCCGCGACCCGATTCCGGATAAGCGTTTGAAGATCCGTCTGTCTGTCTGGACGTGTACACATTATTACGGTCTACGGGTTTGCCTGCTCTGAAATCATGCCTTGATGTCACTGTGATGTCCGGCACATCTTGTCCACGTATCCATGTATCTCTGAAGGTCACGCCTGAAACTGTGGTTCCCTTGAAACATCACTGTGACATCACAGGTGACATCAGTCACCTATGTAAAAGTCCATATATGGGTTTTCCCCAGAATCCCTTTATGATCACTGGCCAGATGGCCAAGACATGGCCCATATCTGTGTGGCTGGATAGGGATCTCCATGTATGGGCATACAAGATATTGTATGTGTGTGATGTCATGGGAACCAACCCCCTTTTATGCCCATATATGTATGGGCATAAAAGGGATGTACTATACATCCGTACATAAATGGATCCATAAATATATATATATCTCCATATATGGGTACCAGGGGTCTCCTCTCCATATATTGATAACTGATATGATATACATCACTGGCCAGATATGTAGCCCTGAGGCGTCTTACCAGTGAATTAATTAATTAAAAGCCAACTACACGTATATAACATAGCAGAGCATTATCCATGGTAGGATCTACCACTAGGGCTATATGCAAACAAATCTAGGATCAGGATTTTAACATGCAGTGTCCTGTCTGTCTGTCTGTCTCTCATTCATCTCTTCATTGAGACTGACTATGTGCATCAGGTTTTTAGTGCAATGTACATTTATGATATTGAATCTCTGCTTAGCTCCGACAATGTGCACGCCAACACACACACACACACACACACACACACACACACACACACACACACACACACACACACACACACACAGAGCGAGTGTTGAACATAATATAACCATGTGTTTACCAACCTGCAGTGTAAGGATGGATATCCATATCAAAATCAATGTCCAGCAGTTTGTTTTTTGTCTCCAGCAGAGTTTCTAGTGCTTCCATCTCTCTCTGGAAGAGGTTGCACATGAACTCTGCAGCCGCACTGAGGTGCTCCAACACAAACACTCTGACATTAAGCTTCAAACTACAAACATCAGCACCATGCTGTTTCTCCAAAACACACAATATTTCCTCTCCCACCGACATCATGTGTTCATTTATCTTCAGTCGTAGAGACTCCATTTGACTCATTTTACCTCCTTTATGAGACGGTTTCACCAACTGTTATTTACTTTTAACGTGTAAAGCGCTCCATTCCTATTGTAACATACTTATATGATGTGTTAAGATCACAAATCCATCATTACGCTTAACAGCTACTGAAAACAAACAACACGCGTGGAGTTGGAGTTTCTTGAATGCTGTTCCCCTGGAGAGGTTGTGCACTGTCTCCCCTCTGGAAGAGAGAGAGAGAGAGAGAGAGAGAGAGAGAGAGAGAGAGAGAGAGAGAGAGAGAGAGAGCAAAACAAAGAACAAAGATTAACAACAGCATTGGTTCTGGGATTGACTGTTTACAATGAGAAGGAAATGGTTCCTCTTGGTCATATTGAAACAAAAGTTTGTTGAAACATGAGTTTTTCTCCTTTTAGTTGACCTTGTACCAGTGATTTGTACTGTCATGAAACTGTACTTTTTTCTATTGCAAACTTCTAATAAATTATTCAATCAATCAATGAATCATTACACTGCAGAAACCAGACAACAGTTAGCTAGCTAGCATGCTAGTGGAACGTTGTGTGTGAAAACAGTCACTATTGTGTGTGTGTGTGTGTGTGTGTGTGTGTGTGTGTGTGTGTGTGTGTGTGTGTGTGTGTGTGTGTGTGTGTGTGTGTGTGTGAGAGATACAGGAGTTGGTTTATTCTCATAGCCTTCAGATAAAATTAGCTCGGTGATACAAACATAAAATGCAGACACGACGAGGAAACAAACCAACAGTTAGCTATAGCTAGCTAGCATGCTAACGTGGAGTAGCATGTAAACAATGAAAGCTATATTTAGACACACGGCACTGACGGCAGCCATCCATCATCCCCACAGGTACAATTATAAACTCACCTTCTTTGTTTCAACTACATTGAAAAAGTTCTGAGTATAATTATAATATATCTCAGAATTTATGTTCCCTCCGTAGAGTCTCGTGGAACTGCCTATGTGAAATGAGCAGAAATAGCGTTAGCAGAAATAAGGCTTCCGGCGCCGATCTCTTCAGAATAAGAGTACCCCTAAAGCCATTGCAAAAACGTTGAAAACGGATAATTTTGTCATAATATGGACGTTACAAATATAGATTAAGTATCTAAACGAACAAACAAAATGCAAATTAGGTTTCTGGGTATAAAAGAAAGGTTTTAATAACATAAAAACATAATAAATGGATAAATGCTGTTCACTGGAGTGCATAGCCTTTACAAATTTGACTCTGGACAGCAGATGGCTCTTTGTGTCGCCACTTTGGAGACATGCACGCGTGCGGGAAAACCTCCTCTATCACGCCACACTCTCCGCTAAGCGGGGGAGGCGTCCCCTCAATTTCTGCAGGCTTTCCAGTGCAGCCACCTGCTCAAAAAAGTCAAATTTTCGGACATTTTCAGACTCAGTTGGCGCTGGAGAGTAGACGGCTCTTTGTGTCGCCACTTTGGAGACATGCACGCGTGCGGGGAAACCTCCTCTATCACGCCACACTCTCCGCTAAGCGGGGGAGGCGTCCCCTCAATTTCTGCTGGCTTTTCAGTGCAGCCACCTGCTCAAAAAAGTCACATTTTCGGACATTTTCAGACTCTACTTGGCGCTGGAGAGCAGACGGCACTTTGTGTCACCACTTTGGAGACATGCACGCGTGCGGGAAAACCTCCTCTATCACGCCACACTCTCCGCTAAGCGGGGGAGGCGTCCCCTCAATTTCTGTTGGCTTTCCAGTGCAGCCACCTGCTCAAAAAAGTCAAATTTTCGGACATTTTCAGACTCTACTTGGCGCTGGAGAGTAAACGGCTCTTTGTGTCGCCACTTTGGAGACATGCACGCGTGCGGGAAAACCTCCTCTATCACGCCACACTCTCCGCTAAGCGGGGGAGGCGTCCCCTCAATTTCTGTTGGCTTTCCAGTGCAGCCACCTGCTCAAAAAAGTCACATTTTCGGACATTTTCAGACTCTACTTGGCGCTGGAGAGCAGACGGCACTTTGTGTCACCACTTTGGAGACATGCACGCGTGCGGGAAAACCTCCTCTATCACGCCACACTCTCCGCTAAGCGGGGGAGGCGTCCCCTCAATTTCTGTTGGCTTTCCAGTGCAGCCACCTGCTCAAAAAAGTCACATTTTCGGACATTTTCAGACTCTACTTGGCGCTGGAGAGCAGACGGCTCTTTGTGTCGCCACTTTGGAGACATGCACGCGTGCGGGAAAACCTCCTCTATCACGCCACACTCTCCGCTAAGCGGGGGAGGCGTCCCCTCAATTATTCACAGTATGAGTGAATAAAATATAGATTATTACTTTCAGTGTGATCTGCCCCTCGCCGCCCAACAACAGCTGACCAGTGCAGTAAGTAGTCTAAGTAGAGTCAATTAATTTGATTAGCTTATAATTGTGCATTCCCACAATGACATCATAAAAATATTAACTTGTTTTTAAGATGATTTCTTAAGGTGACAGTAACCCTTTAGGTGACAGTCCCCCTTTAAGCCGTCATTAGCTAATAAAATTGACCTTTCACTCTGTACTTAGTCTGCTCTTTTTCAGCTCTACACCAAACCTCTTTGCCGAAAATAGCTGATCTACAAGCTCACGACACCTCGCAGCGTTGTAGTGAGCTTGTAGATCTGCTATTTTTGGCTACAGTTCTAGAATATGGACACTAGGGTTCAGGTTGTTAATATAAATATGATTGGAAGATTTGGAGGACCCCCTGTAGTAACTCTGAGGACCCCCTAGGGGTCCCGGACCCCCTGTTGAAGACCTCTGATTTACACTATGTTCACGACCGGATTGATGAATCATAAAATAGTGTGTGGAAGGAACACGTTATTCTAACCAGTTCCTTTCCCCTCCATCAGGCGCCCCGGCTGGCCAGGGGGAGGCAGTATAGAGACCATGATTATTGTATGTTTTTTGTGAGGGTACCCTACCCTACCCTAGGGTACACGGGGAGAACATGCAATCTCCACAGAGAAAGGCCCTTTGGTCAACCCCACCTCAGGTGTTCGGAGCCTCACTCAATCTCCACCAGGGGTCAGAGATGAGGCCCTGCTGTGCTAGAAACCGGCAGGGTTGAATAAACAGTATAAATTCAGCCTGTGCCATGTTTTCCAAATCATAGCCAAATCGGGAGCAGCAACGGCTGGGATTCGAACCCGAGTCTCCCGCATGGAAGTCTAATATTTAAAAGGGGTTACACCTAATGCAAAAGTCTTCAACCGGGGGTCCAGGACCCCTAGGGGGTCCTCAGAGTTACTACAGGGGGTCCTCCAAATCTTTGTGAGATAGAAACTTTTTTCTCCTTTTTTATATTAACCACTTGAACCCTAGCATCCATATTCAGAGAACTTTAGCCAAAAATAGCAGATCTACAAGATCACAACACCTCGCACTGTGAGGTCTATTTTCGGCAAAGAGGTTTGGTGTAGAGGGAAAAAGAGCAGACTTAG